>NC_056729.1:523551775-523751775 GCF_019279795.1 Protopterus annectens
GAGATTCCTGGATTTTGTGAACACAAACTCCCTGAACCAGATAGTCAATACACCAACCAGGGGTGCAGCCATAGTGGATCTAGTCCTCACTACTATGGGAAAGTGCTGCACACTCCCTACTATGTCTTCCCTGGTATGGTCAGACCACAAAATGGTCTCCTTTGAAGTAAAAATAAAACTTGGACCCCCAGCTAACTTGGAATTCCTGACATAAAGGTCATTGTCAGAACCCACTCTGGTGAATCTCCTGCATATCTGCAAAACAAACAGCACCAGAATTACCTGTTCTAAAGAACTAAACCCTGCCTGTGATATAAATAGGACCTGCTGGAGAGACAGGCATGTATCCCAGAGATTAACCTGTCTCTGGAATAGGCTCCCCATCCATGTGAAGCAGAGTTCCTCCCTAATCCAATTCAAGTGCAACCTGGACAATTGGATGGGGAACAGGAAATTCATGCCTGGTTTGGCACATATGTCTCTAATGGACACAGGCAACCTGTAAATAGTTCATCTCCCAGGCCCTAGGTTGTAAATGTTTCATCTTCCAAGCCCCATGCTTACACTTATCAAGGGTATCAGAGCTTGTCAGATATTTGGGATACATGGCTAGGCTTAAAAAGGCCCTTGTGGTCATTAGCCTAGTAAATACCTATGAACCCATCAAGCTAACAACAAAAAAACAAACACTTTCTTTTTTTAGGGACCTGGACTGCTCAGGATCATGTCACAATGGGGATCAGGTATCGGTCTTTTCTCCGCTGTGATGTGACCTTGCAGTTGGAATACATAAGTAGTAGGGAATGTTGACAGCACAGCCTCCATGTTGGGGATGCAGGGGAGCTCGCTCACCCACCCAAAAGCTGGCATCTGGTGTGATTTTTGTAGTTCAGTCTTCTGGAATTCAAGCATTTTGGCTTGATCTTGTGAGATTTGAGTATATGGGCATTGGCGCTTATAAATGGGAGCCATATATGTAGGACACAAACAGCACTAATTAATGCAAATAATGTTGAACATCAAATCTCCTGACCTGCACAGACACAGGAACAAGTGCTAACATGGGTTCAGAAAGGGTGGGCAAGTCCGGGTGTTTGTACAAGTAGTCATCTGCATTCTTGTTTTTTGAGCTTTTGGTTGCATTATTTAGAGGTTCAGCATTGTAACGGTCAGTAAAACAATAGTAAACACACACACACACACACACACACACACACACACACACACACACACACACACACACACACACACACATATAAAATGATCTATATATTTATTTATCTATAAATAGATATATACAGGATTTGAGAGAGAGAGAGAGACAGTTTTTTTGTTTCAACTGACTCAACAAAAATGTTATTTTGTGTCTTCCTGTGATGACACCATACAGTAATACTCTTATGTCATGCTCTTTTCATTTTAAGTCCAGTTCATGTAGAACAAGCATGAACTATTTTCTTCTTCATGAAAAGCAGCCCTATAAAGTAAAATGAAGGATGGATGAGAAGCATTCTCATTTTCTACAGCAAAACATGTAAAGTTCATGGGTGTCCTAAACATCATGCATGTTTGTGTGTCTCATATAGGCTATAATATTTATCGTGTTCGACCTGTCTACAACTGAATGCTATATTACACCTGGGGGCCCAGACTGTATCAGATGTATGTTAAAGAAGAACTGGCTTTACTTGTTTGACTAAATGAATAAGCTTAAAAAACAAACAACAATTATCCTTAACGTATTCATAAGCTTACTGCTAAATTTTGCATGTCACTTTTTTTGCTGTGAATTATAAATGCACGTTTTACAGGCAGATCACAGATGTCTAGTCTAAATGGACTATGCATTTGCAGAGAACACGTTTGAACAGGATGTTTAACCTTGTTTCAAGTGCTTTATTTGGAAGCAGTGGAAATATATGCAAGCAGCACACCCATCCACACAAACATATCTGTGTCACTGAAATTACCTGTCTGTCTGTCTTTTACATTTCCATCTGCATGTCTGTCAGTATTGATCACTCCAGCTAGCTGCATTTCACTCTTCTTTCTCTTTCTCAACAAGCAGGTAAAACAGTGCAAAGAAATATTGTCACTTAACTATATTTAAATGTCTGAAACATCTGTATCGCACCACTCTGTGTTATGTACATAGTCCTGTTCTATCCTACCAAGAGGAATGCCTGAATCACAAAAGTAGTAGATCAAAGAACTGATGGTTATATCACAATTTTATTAGAGCAGAAGACACTGACTAGTAAACATTGCCACCAATCTGTTCATTGTAACCACTGCATTTAAAAACAGTGAACAAAAAGATTATAGGTACAGCAAAAAATGTCATATGGAGTAACTCACTTTAGCATTTTCCCAGTATATAAAATTGAAAGATAGAAATGTGAGAGAGAAAAAGAGCAGTTAGGTAAATAAAAAGCAATGCCATCTTTTACACAATGCTGACACAAACATTTACTTGTGTTAGAGCCACCTAGCAATGACCTATATTTTGGCAAGTGCAACACTAAACAAATTCAATGAATCATTCACCTGCTGAAGCAGTTCTTTTATTTAAACATGAACTGTGCTATAGTGGGTCTGCGGGTTATTTGCATGAAGCTCAGTGATGGCAGTAGAAGCACCTGGCTAGAGGCAATATATGAAAGTATAAGGGTTTTACAGCTCAAAGAGTGTAGCAGATGGCAGCTGATTTGGGTTTTTGCATGACAGTACATGCTGTAAGAGATGTCAATAAATAAGGCAAAACACATATTTGCATTTTGCCTTGCAAATCTCTAATTTTTTTCCAATGCAAAGTAAATCTTAACCAAGTCAACTAAAACTCTTCTTCCTCAAGAGTAATTTTGCATTTAAAAGGGTACTATCAATTCCAATTAATTTCAGAAACAATAATAAACGTAATATGCCTGATGGATTTTTAATGTTAGTAAGTTAAAATGTATACACCTCTTCATTTTAAAGGTAAACAAATACTTCCCACCATGCAGCTGTGTTTCATCAGACTCAGGAACAGCTTCAATTCATTAATTTTTGCTTAACTTTTTTTTTCTTGTTGTGTACTATCAGATAATACTCAGTAATGGCGTAGTGAAAGTTGAAAAGACAATAATCCATGAGGGATTGTATGGAGTGCAAGCTTTTGCAGCACATTCAAAGCATACTGAATAAAATGTCAAGGGCGTAAACAAACTTAAAGGTGAATGCAAAATAATGCACACATATACTAAAACATAACATGTTATGCGATCTAACTATGCTAACATATCTATCAACTGTTTCTGAATTTGCAGAATGTCTAGGATTTTCCCTGATATTTCTGCTGTGTCCTTTATTTAATGTTTGATTTTATAATAAGTCACACAAGACAGCAGTCCGTGATGATAGATATTCGATTTTCCTTGTTTTTAATGTTCAAAAAATGTGTACTGATGCAAAATCTGCAGTTCTGTTCCTTTTTAGTGAATTAGAGTAATATTTAAAAATTGTCTCATAATTTTGGTCTTTTATTTCCCTGTTCATTTTGGATTTGTCCAGAATTCTTAAGCAAAAATGTTAAAGGACATATTGCCCATCCATCTTTTCTGTTACCCAACCTAGTAAATAAATAAATAAATAAATAAACAAACAAATAAATAACCATTTCAAAATTGCTTGGATTTTATTTCCTCTTGGTTATTTTGATTTTCTCCATTGGACCTGACTGTACCTTATTATCAAGGTTAATCCCCTCATTTATTAGCTATCCTATAAATCTGTATTTTTGAATATTACAATCCTGTATTTCAGATCTACCCCTGATGTTCTTAAACAGATATTTGAATGGAATATGCTTCCCTCAGGCTATACTGCCGCTTGTGGCTTGCCTTCTCAGAAATTGCACCATTTTGCTTGTCACCTGTGAACATTCTTAGCCAATCGAACGCATGCAGAATGCACAGCTGTGTCTCACTCTTTGTCTACAAAATTGACACAACGATAAATAAAAATTGCCTGTTCAGTTGTTATTGCTTCATCCTGTATAGTCCAGAGCCCAATATATTTCCTTAATTTCTACTTGACAGTGTTCCATGTTTAAATTAAGAGACAAGATCCCAGTATCACCTCATGAGTTTGTTGTTCAGATGATATCTACCTCTACATGATGCATTATATTCTTCTTGATTTCTCCCCTTATGATGCATTATTTCATACTTTTTGCATTACATATGCTACCATAAATTAAATAATTCTTCCATTTTTGCAAGGTCAGTTTCTTTTGAAAATAGAAAACCTTGCATATCATCTCTGCTGCATGTATATCTTTAACTCATAAACAGGTAAGAATTCTGTTTAACTTCCCCTACAGTAGTGCTTACCAAGATTTAAAAGACGCTCAGACTCAGTGCTAAACTATGATGAACTCTACTAGTAAATCCACAAGGCAGCATTTAAAGTTCTTCTCTATAATCTGTAATGGAAATAACTTATTACTCAAGCTATCACATAAAGATTCATTCAGATTGTCAAGAATATCCTTAAAAGTATCAAGAGAATCTAGTGTCACCCTCTGCTATAAAGAAACATCTGAACACTGTTGGCCTGACAGCAGTGCAACAGTTCATCACTGAAAGCCACTTTTCAGAGAATAGGTGGTCCTGCCTTTCTCCACTGTGTGAATATGGAGTTAGTGCACATAATTTGGGAGGGAGTTTCCCCCCATATGTGTGTGTGTGTGTCTGTGTGTGTGTGTGTGTGTGTGTGTGTGTATGTGTGTGTGTGTGTGTGTGTGTACGTGTGTGCGTCTGTGCGTGTGTCTGTCTGTGTGTGCATATGTGTGTGTGCGTGTGTGCGTGTATGTGTGTGTGTGTGTGTGTGTGTGTGTGTGCGTGCGTGCGTGCGTGTGTGTGTGTGTGTGTGTGTGTGTGTGTGTGTGTGTGTGTATATACAGCTTGGTAGATCCTGCAAATAACAATTATCTTCTCCTTGTTAAGTCTGGTGATTGAGTCATACAATGGAGTTCCCTATGACAAGAGTCTTGGGTAATGTGTTGGCTTGCCTTGTGAGCTTTACTCTTAGGGATCCACTGGATGTAGGCATATATGAGGTGTTTGTTGTTTTCTTCTGATTTTCCTCATGATGTTAGAACTGTTCAATGTTGTATAAATTATTAAATAAGTGAAATAAGCCTACACAAAGACTCCATACCACTAAATATGTGGGGTCTTAAGTGTTCCTCTTTTGGGCCATCTTCTATGATTTCTAAAGGCTAGTGGTATGATTTTTTTAATATTAAGTAGTTGAGAGATATGATGTTAACTGGGCCACATTTCTTAAAGTTTATGTTTTATACCTTGTTGACTTGTCTAGCCCCACTGGGCCATGGGCTTCTTTTCAGATTAGACCTGAAATGGTATTTAGACAAACTAGGAGAAATTTGGCCAGAGAACTCCCCCTACTCTTTTCTGTTAGTGCCATGTGTTCTCTTACATCTACCTGAGCTTCCATCTACTCGGGTAGAAGGGAGCTTGATTTAACCTCTTATCTGAAGGATGACACGCTCAGGAGTGCAGCACCTCCCCTTATTCTAAACTGCAATCACAATATTAAAAAAAAAATAAAGATTCTGACCATTGTGTTACTGCTTTCGTCTACTGCTATAAACTTATTCAAAAAAGTATAAATAAATAAATAAGGTTTAAGAAATATGGCATAGTTAACATTAAATATGTGTGTATAAACCCAGCCATTTTAAGTTTTAGGCTGTTGTGTGTCATAACATGTAAATATGAATGACTATTTCCTATTAATATAAGACATTTGAAAGAAAATGATTCAACACACTATAATAGTATGCAAGTCCCCACAGTTTTCTATTATTATTGAATCTATTGAAAAAAAATAATGTTCTTCTAAGCTCAGTAAGAATAAGCATATCTGACTCTTCTTGTGTTTTACCATTTTTATTTACTGACATTTTAGGTCATTCATATCTTAGAAAGTTAAGATGTTGCACAAACTGCTGTGGAAGGCAATGCATTTTTAAAGATTGCACAATCCTTTCTTCCCACCTCATTCATTCTCCATCTGTCAAGTTACAAAACGGAAAAAAAAAGACTTTTATATGCCATACCAATATTCTGTTTTTTTTGGGGTTTTTTTCAGACAGGTAGTGTGTGCTGCACTCTGATTATCTCATTAGAAAATTTTCTGCTAGAGTTAGGTGGGAATATTACAGGAGTTTGTCAAATGTTTTGTGTGTGTGTGTGTGTGTGTGTGTGTGTGTGTGTGTGTGTGTGTGTGTGTGTGTGTGTGCGCGCGCACGTGCAAGCATGTAGAAGGAACATAGGAATTCAGTGACTGTTCTTAACTTGAAGTACAGTGGCTTTTGTCCATTTAGGAGATTTTTTTTATTTTGTATTTAATGCATTTTTTAAGACCTCTATATCTATGCTGTAGCAGTGTTTAAGACAACAGCTATGCTGCATGGCATAACTGTTTCTCAGTTCTGATAGCACTGTCATTTTTGCTGAATTTTTCATTTGTGGTTGCATTGAGCAGTTGTATCATATTGGGTGTTAGTTTAAGGATCAGTAACATATTGTCTCAATTTCCATGTCATACGGTTGTATTTGAATCATGCATAATCATATTTAATGCACAACTCATACAGTATATGTTATGTCTAAGAATCTTTCCTTCCATGAGTACATAAGCTTCATTTTTAAAACCACAATTTAGAAGTAAAGTAGTAATTAAGGTCATATTCTATTCTTTAAACAAGCTCTGACCAGCTTGCATATTTGCATTGCTTTGCTATAATTTGAAGTGATCCACCTTTTTTTCTGAACTCAGTGAAGGTTCTGAAAACACACTTCTAATGCCAAGTAACAGGAACAAGTTATTTTTACACTCAGATTCACCTAACAAATTATGCCACTGGATATTAGTTTCTCTTTAGGAATATGCTAAAATCCATGCAATTAACCTGGTCAACTGCCTTATTCTACTCCTTTGTTTAATTGATGGATTTCACTCTTTTATCTGCTCCCAAATCATTGTTTCTTATAAATATATTCATTTACACAATTAATAAATATTATCAAATCATCTTGTGAACAATGTTTCATTGATTATATCTGTCTAGGTTTATTTAAAGTTGGACTTCCCAAGGCCTAGAACTTAAAATTTTGCCAAATCATTAACTTTCAAGTCTATCTACAGACACACTAGTAGAGGACAAAGTCACCTATTGTCAAGAATCAGTCTTGATGACAAGAGTGAAGACTTGTAAGAGGTGAAGTCTCTGATTTCCTTACATTAAATGCTAGTTGATGGAGTCAATTGCAGTGTAGGGCCTTAAAACACCCCAAAAAACTTCAAAATGTAGATCCTGGTAGCCCTGTTCCCATGACATGGGGGGGGGGGGTAAAGCCCTAACTATATGACCAAGATGACTGATATCAAACAACTCTCCAAATTCTGGTAGATGCAAATGGACACACTGGAGGTGCTAATATACAAAGCAGTTTTATTATAAAACATAAGGACTCAGTGCTTTCATCCGGTTACCTCAGAATAAATTGAAACAATTCAATCAAAGTTTTAAATCTCCTGCTACAGAAGTCACATGATCATACCAACCAATCATTTACAGACATTTAAACAAGACTCAGCATTCAGAATTAAATAAAAATGAAATACAAATTTAGTAATAAGACAAAGAATAAAATGAATGAATAAATGTCAAACCCATAAACAATACAATTATACAACATAATAAAACATAGTAAAAAGTGGAATGATGTTTATACCACGTAAGACTTGAAATCTCAAAATGCTTGCTATAGAAAGGTTTCATTAAGTCCAGGAAAGTTGTGTACATTGAGCTTAATCTGCCACCTTAACTCGTTAGCATCTATCAAGTCACCGCATCAGTAAATGTTAAACTATTGCTCTGGATTTTATGTAATCCTTTTTGACCTTTTGGTCAGTTGCACCTTCAAAAATGTCTCCCATTTGTACCAGATATGGGATTTTGTGATCTCAGAGGGCTTCTGATTCTCCCTATACAGCTTTTGGAGAAAATAGGTAGTAATATTACTCCCTTCATCCCCCATTCCTGCAGGTGAAGGTTTGACCTTCAACTCTGTAATGGCAAGCATAGCTAGCGAGGGGGTAACGAGTCATCTCATTCTTGTCTAGTCACTTCAGCATAGTGATTAGAGACAACAGCCTATGCTTTGTACATGCCTTACCTTATCTTCAGACAAACTGAAGGACTGCACTGTATGGATATGCAATTTCCAAACTTCTCTGTAGCCAAGTTGCTACACATGGGCATCTTGAGACAATTTACCAATTGCCTCATATTTACTGACAACCACTTAATCCCTAAAAAAGCAGACAAACTTTGCGAGAGGTGTACTTACACAATCACAGTAGAGGCTAAACTCTCACATGCAAGTGCACATAAGGCTGTTGAACCTATATACATAACACCTACCTCACATAATGCACAACACATATACACTAATGTATGCTGAGGCACTTAAAAGCTATCTTCTTAAACAATAAAGATCGCCTAGATCACCCGTTGTAAAAGCTATGACTCAGTATGCCCAAAGGCACTCAGAAAAAACATTACCTAGCACCAAACATACTGTCATTCTCAGTGGAGCCCCAAACACTAATCCCCTAAGGCAAGCAAACACACTTCCCTGGACTCTCATCACTGGGAACTCCATTGTAAGATATACTGATACCCCCAACCAGGCTGAACAAGAAGAAGAAAACTGTTAGTTACTTATCTGGAGCCAGAATCTGCCAAATCACACATGCACTCAGGTTATTATGCCACAGGTACCAGTATGATTCCATCATAGTCCATGTAAGTGTAAATGACCTGAGATGTACATCCCTGGTCTATATGAAGAGAGACATTATGGAGTATTTAGACTATGTGTCTCAGACTGGTATGAGCCTAATATTGGGAAGCATATTGCCATCACCACTTGCCACATTATGAGCAAAAAATGATTGATTTCAGCAACTGTCTGTCTATCTGGTGTCATTCTAAGGGGATCCAATATTTGTCAGCTTGGGAGGACATGGTGAATACACCATGTTGCTTTGTCAAGGATGGTCTGCACCTGTCCCCTCTATGCTTTGAATACTGGCTAAAACTTTATCAACCTCCATTGTGCCTTTTTTGGCAATGCCAAATTGACAAACCTACCAAGACAGCAAAATCAACTCAACTGAACTTCATGGTGTTACTGCTCAATGCCAGGAGTTTAAACAAAAAGCTAAACTCCCTCCAAGCCCTCCTCACACTGAAGAATATAGACATCTGTACAATTACAAAAACATGGTTTAAAGTGGCAGAAAGTACCTGGCAGTGCAAGGTTGCAGTGTCTTCCACACTTTCAGACCAGTAGATGCAAAGAAAAGAGTTGAAGGAGAAGTTGTCTCAGTATAACTAATAATAAGCAAACCTTTGCAGTTGTTAGACAGGATGATGTGCTGGAGCTCCCCCACGTGCAGATCACCATAGACAAAATCCCGTACCACATCCTAGCCAGCAAGAAACTCATAATGCATATTTGGACCTAATGAAGTCACTTACCATCAAACTGAACATGCTACTCATGGGAAACTTTAATTACGCCTCTGTAGACTGGGAATCCTACACACCCTCAAATCTATAGACAAAGATTCCTGGACTTTTGTAAATACAAATGCCCTTGAACAAATAATGAATACACCCACTACAGGCATTAATATGCTGTACTTTGTGCTTAGAATTATGAAAGAACCCTACCCCCCCCCCCCTTCTCATCCTCCCTGGTAAGGCCCAACCATAAAGCTGTCTGCTTCAAAATCAAAATTAGCTCCTTATCCTTTTAAAGCCAGTGACAATTAAGAACTATTCCAAGGCAAATCACTTTTTATTAAGTGATGGATTGTCAAATTTCAATGCCTCTCCAAACCCAAAGAACAAAGCAGCCTATGCTGAATTTCTCTCTGAAACTTTGTACAGCTATGTTGATGGCTGCATAGATACTGCTGTACCTAACAGAAGTAAGCCCAGGTGGCATCCCAAATAAAAGAGGATATACAACAAAAGGAAAAAATGATGGCAAATATCAGGAAGGGTAATTTCCATAAAATAGAAACTCTCTCATCAAAGTAAGTAAGCAACTAAGAGGGCTGATTAGGTCACGCAAATCCAACTTTGAGGTTAAGATAACCTCCCAGGTGAAAGATAACTATAAGGCCTTCTACAGCTAAGTCAGAAACCTCAAGGGCATCACAAAGCAATGTGCTGAACTGGTGGTTAATGGTGCCACATTCACTGAGACTAATGATACAGTAAACCTGTTAGTGGAAAAATTTAGTTCCAGCATTACCCCCTCTGTCACCCAACCATCCCCTCAAAAATATCGTCAGACATAACCTCTCTAGCTATAACTAGGGAGCATGTACTGGCTGCACTCACTAAAGTAAAGAATTCAGCCTCAGTGGGCCCCAATGATATCCCAGGATGCTTCCTGAACAGTCTAAAATATGACTTATCATGACTGCTGGAGCCATTATTTAACTATAGTCTTAAAGCAGGCTTTGTGCCTTGTGAATGTAGGACTGCAACAGATCCTCGAAACTACAGACCCATCAGTCACTAAGGTAATGGATAAAAGGAAAACAGTGCATACTGCCTACCCAAATCTGGCGAAAGCATTTGATACAATACCCCACCTGGGCATTGTCAGCAAACTTATGGAACTAGTTATAAACCCCTTTATAACATGCTGGATAGCTAGCTGGCTCACTGATAGGACCCAGGAGGTTAGAGGCAAATTCCTCTTTGACATCTACTACTCTGATGTCAAAGCCAATGTCAAAGGCCTTTGGGTGACCAAGTTCACAGATGACTGCAAACTGGGAGCAGTCATTGAATACCCCCAAGATGAGAACACCCTTCAGGAAGGGCAATTCATGTTGTTACTAATTGGAGTGAGCAAAATAACAGGAGAAAATATACAGACTATATTTATTTAGCATTGCTAACGGGTAGATATAATTTCCATGAATCTGGTGGGCTTCTTTGAAAAGGTCATTAAAGCAATGAATGAGGGAAAAAATGGACAGGTGTAATACAGACAAATGTTTGGTGCCAAAGCAATGGTGTAAAATTCAATACCAAGAAATGCATTATAGTACCTTTTTAAAAGTCTCCCACCCCGGGTAACTATGCTATCAATAAAACACTCTTAAAAGTTGATTCACTAGTCAGGGATCCAGGAACTTAAATAGACAGTAACCAAGCCATTTGGATAGAGAACCAGGAACACACAACAAGATTCTGCAGAAGTCCCATGTAATTTTATGGGGGATGAATGCACTTACCGTTTCTTGTGGTTCTATCCAATAAAGAGAACTGATTTTATTTGAGGTCCTGTCTTTGGCTGCATTTTTTTGTTCCTTCAGTAACCCAGCCTTTGACCAGCATGTGTCCAAGGTAGTAAGAAAATCCTTCTGCATTGCTGAACTTATAAGCAAGGGCATGGTGTCTAGGTTCAGGGCGGTTGTCATACCACTGTACTTGGTCCTTATTAGACACATCACAGAGTATACTGCCCCCTTTGGTATATACCTGACCAGACACATACAGCAACCAGAACATCCACAGAGGTTCCTTACAAAAAGAATACAGGGAGTAAATACAATGTCCTACAATGACCGCTTCAAAGCCCTGTCTCTTTACTCAACATCATACAATATTCTGTGAGGTGATCTTTGCCTGGCATACAGGGCATCCCTGGATCCTGTTTTGATGAACCTTTAGCACATCCACACAATAAATAGCATCAGAACTACTAGATTAAAATATCTAAATTTTGCTTGTGACATAAATAAATAGGCCATGCTGGAGAAACAGATGTTTTTTTCAGAGAATTCCAATTCTTTGAAACAGGTTTCCCATTCATGTGAAGCAAAGTTCCTCCCTATTTCTTTTTGGACCAACAGATGCATAATCTGAAGTTCAACCCAAGTATGGCTCCTATGTCTCTGATGGATAGAGAGAGGCAGTAAATCACCACCTAAATAGATTAAATTTATTGCTGACATTTGGGTTGCACAGCTAGGCTTATTGGCTAACATATACCTATAAATATAAACTTATACTTTTGTATGTAAAAGATATCTTTCTTCCTTAAGATTAAAATTCCACTCAGAAATATTTATTAAATGAAGCAGCATGCAAATACTATCATATTGGGGTCACCTGTTGTATATATATATATATATATATATATATATATATATATATATATATATATATATATGTACATATGGTTCCCATTCAGAAGCCTGAAACATCATAAGCCTGAAAATCAAAATCCTGAAACCAAAAGCCTGAAAATTCAGAATCCTGAAAACTCAAAATCCTGAAAGCCCAAAATCCTGAAAGACCAAAATCCTGAAACTCAAAATCCTGAAAACACAAATAATGCTAATATGTCACTATAAAGACACTAATATCTACCAACTGACCCTGACCCTAACCCTAACCCTAAGGTCCGTCACTATCGCACACTCACCTGACCCGCGCCCTAACCCTAACTCACTTAAACCCCCTAACCCCAATATTTGTCACTATTGCATACATGCCTAACCTGCGCCCTAACCCTAACTCACTTAAACCGCCTCTAACCCTAAAATAAAACCAACCGCACACTTACCTGACCCCAACGCATGACCTAACACCACAGGGCTAACAATAGCAAAGCCACAATGACATCAGTATGTCTATTTTGTGTTTTCAGGATTTTGAGTTTCAGGATTTTGGTCTTTCAGGATTTTGGGCTTTCAGGATTTTGAGTTTTCAGTATTCTGAATTTTCAGGCTTTTGGTTTCAGGATTTTGATTTTCAGGCTTATGATGTTTCAGGCTTCTGAATGGGAACCATATATATATATATATATATATATATATATATATATATATATATATATATATATATATATATATATATATATATATATATATATGTGTGTGTGTGTGTGTGTGTGTGTGTGAGTGTGTGTGTGTGTGTGTGTGTGTGTGTGTGTGTGTACCTGTATAAGGTTACTATGCATCCAGGGCAGAGACAGATATCCAAAGCTTGTTGTCCATAACTGACTCCTTTCCTTTTATAAAACTCTCTTTTTTCTCTCTCCCTTCCTCTTTCCCTCCTTTCTTTTCTTATTCTGTAGAGATTTGTGTCACAAGTATAAGTAAGTTGCATTCCACTCGCTAGTATTTTGTGTGTGCAACTGTATATATTTAACCTGTGTTTCAGTGTTCTTTGCCTTTTATCCAAATTAAGCCTGAAAAATGGTACATCTGGATCATCATTTACTCCAGTTAACAATGTTAAATTGATATAACCTGCTTTTTTGTTATTTTGCACACTCCAGTTAGTAACAATATGAACTGTCCCTCTGCTGATCGCAAGTATCCAAATATCGAAATATTTCTGTATTGTGTGCTGTTTTCAAATGCACCAGTCATTTGTTGCTGTGAGACCCTCTTGTAGTATTTTAACATAATTTGGGGTGTCAATGACAGCACCCAACTTACAGTCGTCTGCAAAATTGGTCAGCCACAGGCCTTTTGTCTTTGTCTGGACCTCCGGGAAGTTGATGTCAAACAATAGGGGTCCCAGGACAGATCCCTGGGGAACACCACTAGTGACAGTTCTGCTGTCAGAGGTGGAGGCACCTATTTTGACCTTGTGGGTCCTATCAATGAACCAGTTGGCTACCCACCTGATGAGATGGGGATTTACGCCAAGTTGTGTTAACGTTTTGATGATGCCCAAGTGGGGGATTGTGTCAAAGGCATTGGCCAAGTCAAGGCAAGCTGTATGTACTGACTTTCGCTCATCCAGTGCCTTGGTGACAGTCTCAAAAAAGTCAACCAGGTTCAACAGGCAAGATCTGCCCTTGACGAATCCAAACTGGGTGGGGTCAAGTGCTTGGAGATTGCCTATGTCCTTGTTTATGAGGTCCATAATGATGTGCTCCATGGCCTTGCAGATCAGATTTGTCAAGCTAATGGGGTGTTAGATTCCAAGGTCAGTAGTAGCACCACCTTTGTGCAAAGGGATGGCAATGGCAGTTCTCCAATCTGCTGGAATGAAGCCTGTACTTAGGCCATGATTGAACAGGGTGCTCAATTGTGAGGTAAGTTCTTACTAGAGATGGTGCAGAATACAGCCTGGGATGCTGTCATGTCCCATGGAAGCTGTATTCTTTGCCTTGGATAGGGCCTGTAACACTTGATCTATGGAGATGTGAGGTGCAGGACAAATGTTGGGGATGTCAAATGACCCTTTGAGGGGAGGACGGGGGGGGTGAAATTTGCACTGAACCTATCTGCTAGCAGGTTGGTTAAGTCAACAAGATCAGTGTAAGTCATGCCATTATGAAGTAATTCAGAACAAACATGGGCTTTGCCATGGAGGTTCCTGATGTAATTGAAAAAGGCTTTGTGGTAAGCCTTTGTTTCAGAGACTAATTTTGATTCATAATTGGCTTTGGAGGTTTACACTAGTGATCTAATTTGTTTGCTAAGGCTAAGGAGGGAGTTTTTTCCAACTGGGAATTTGTGTCTTTTTACATTCGGACAATAGTTCTTGCTTTTGTTGTAAAGCCTGTTGATAGAGGATGTCCACCAGATAGGTTTGTGTTTCCTTGAGGAGCAGATTTTAGTTCTGTTGGGAATGGCTGAGTCCATGCAGTTGTACAGGTGCTAGTATGCTGTACTGGCATACTGTTAAGCATATTAATCTCTGAGGGGGTGGTGGTGTGAAACTACTGATACCCTCCCTTAAAAGATTATAGTCAGCTTTTGAGAAGTTTATTAGCCTGGTTACAGTTGGGGGGTTAAACGGGATAGACACTTTGAATGAGACAGACCAATGGTCTGTTCTCACCAGGGAAGAATTTACTATGAGGGTGGTGCAGCAGTTGCCCACATTGGAGAGAATCAAGTCTAGGATGCTATCTCCCTTTGTGGGGGATAAGACAAGCTGGTCTAGTGTATTAGAATTGATGAAGTCAAAGAATCATTGGGTAAGTATATTAGAGCAGGAATAGTTCTCCCAGTCTATGGTGGTGTAGTTGAAGTCACCAAGAATTAGGGTGTTAGGGGGTATCTTGATGGAGTCAAGTAGGTCCAGGTAGGAGGAGTGGGCATCCTGAGTTATGGAAGTGGCTCTATAGCTGGCTATAACTTGAATGGGTGTCTTGCCAATTGTCAGTTGTAACTGGAGGAGTTCTAGCGCATCACGCTGGCAAAGCAGTCTGGAGGTGTGCTTATCTCTAATGAAAATAGAAACTCCACCACCCTTAGTCTTCCCAACCTCATTTTGTGGTCAGAATGTGTGGAATGAGGTATAGCCTGGTAAGGCAGGGGTGTTCTCTGCAGCCTTGAACCAAATTTCCATGATGGCACAGATGTCAGCATCTTCCAGTGCCTCCAGTGAGTGCATTTTCAGGTTAAAGCTCCAAGAGTTGAGCAGCATGACCATAAATTTGCTTTTTGACAGATTTTTTATATTGGAAGATTTGTACTTGGGACATTGCCTAAAAAGGCACAATGGGGGAGGCAAGAGCCTTGGCCAAAATCCTGAATCCCAGGGGAGACAAGTGGAGGCCATCTCTGGCAAAGCATAGAGACCTCTCAGCCATGTCATCCCAGGCAGACAGATACTGGATCCCCTTGGAATGACACCAAACACTAAACCAATTGTTGAAGTCTATTATTTTTTGTTGGTATTGTGGTATCATTCTTGGTGAGGGTAGGATGCTGCTTAGGGCTAGGATCATACCTGCCTGGGGCACATAATCTGAGAGATCAATCATGTTTCTCTTCATATAGTCCAGGGAGGTACATCTCAGGTCGTTAACACCAACATAAACAATGACAGAGTCATGCTTGTACCTGTTATGGAGAGACTTAAGTGTGTGTGTGATGTAGTGAATTCTGGCACCTGACAGACAACTTTCCATGATCTTCTCCTTGTTGAGCCTGGTGAGGGGGACAACAGTGTCACCAATGACTAGTATGTTTGGTTTATTGTTGTGCATTATGGGCTGTGTGAGTTTATTGGTTTATCGTTGTGTCTTATGGACTGTGTGAGTTTATTGTTATGCCTTATGGGCTGTGTTTGTGAGACATTGGTGTTTTGTCTGCTGTCTGTGATGTGTTTGGTGTTGTTTGTGGAATGTTTGTGACTGTGTTTTGGAGGTCTCTGCTGTTTAGGTAAGTTTTTATTGAGGACCTCTGCATAGGTGGGTGTGTGTTGTGCCTGGCTATGTGATGTGAGTGGTGTGGTGTTTGTTCATAGGTTCATAGGTTCATAGGTTCATACTAGGCTATCTGCCCTAGGGCATCTATAAGCCTAGCCAGAGTGTGTGTGGCTTTCACCACCCCTTAGGATGAGAATACTATACCCATTAGTTTGCTGTGCCTCTGTCCAGCAGTGATACAGAGATGATTCCCGGGGTAAACCTACGATCTCCCATCCACTCGTCAAGATTTCTCTTGAACAGAGTCAGTGAGGGGCTCTGCCTCACATGGACTGGGATTCTGTTCCATAGTGTAGGGAGTCTCTGGGTGATGAATCTGTCCCTCCAGCACGTCCTATTTATATCCGTGTTGAGGTTTAAGTCTCTTGCTCTCGTGGCTCTGGTGGATTTGGATTTTTTGAGGTGGAGCATGTCCATTAATTCCGGGTTGGACATGGCCTTGTATGTCAGGCACAGATCACCTCTGAGCAGATGGTATGCGACTGAATAGAGCTGGAGTTTCTTCAGTCGGGCATCGTATGACATATGTTTGAGCCCCTTTATCCTTTTGGTGAGGAACTTTTGGGGTCTTTCCAACTGCTGCAGGTGTCGGGTAAGGTACATTCCGAATGGGGCGTTGTACTCAATCATTGGTCTGATAAGTGAAGAGTACAGGGGTACAATGACCTCTCCTGATCTGGATGTGAATCCCTTAATGATCAGGTGGGCAATGTAGAAGGTCTTCTTAACCACTTTGGCAATGTGAGTGTCAAAAGAGAGGTTACTGTCAACTTGGGTCCCCAGGTCCCTGATAACTTCTTCCGTGTTTAATGGATTACCACCTATGTGGTAATTAGGGGTTACCTTGTTTTTCCCAAAGGGTATGACTATACATTTTTTGGCATTTAGCTTAAGGCCATGGCTCTGGCACCAGTTATCCATTTCTATGAGACCTTTCTGGAGGATGTCTGTGTCTGATGGAGTGTCAATTATGGTGCCCAGTTTGCAGTCATCTGCAAATTTTGTCAGCCACAATCCCCCTATGTTTGCCTGCACTTCAGAAAAATAAATGCCGAACAAGAGGGGGCCCAGGACTGAGCCCTGTGGGACACCGCTCGTGACTGGCTTAGAGTCTGACATGGCACCAGCAACTCTAACCCTGTGTGTTTTGTCCTTGAGCCAGTTTGCAACCCATCTTGTGACATATGGGTTTACATCTAAGCTGGTGAGCTTTTCTATGATGCCCGAGTGGGGTATTGTGTCGAATGCTTTTGCTAGGTCAAGGTAGGCTGTGTGAACTGCCTTACCCTCATCAATGGCCTTAGTGACTGTTTCGAAAAAGTTGACCAAGTTCAAGAGGCGGGATCTGCCCTTGACAAAGCCAAATTGGGTAAGATCCAGTGTCTGTAGGTCCCCAATGTCTTTATTTAAGAGTTCCATTATGATCCTCTCCATAGCTTTGCAGACAAGGCTCGTCAAGCTTATGGGGCGGTAATTTCCAGGGTCCGTAGAAGCACCGCCTTTGTGGAGTGGGACCACAGTTGCCGTACGCCATTCTTTGGGTACGTATCCTGTAGTAAGGCTAAGATTAAACAGCAGCCTTATGTGTGGGTTTAGTTCCTCATTGAGTTCATGTAGCACACAGCCGGGGACATCGTCCGGTCCCATTGATGCTGTGTTTTTTGCTTTAGAGAGAGCAGCTCTCACCTGGGCATCTGAGATGTTTGGGAGGCTAGACTCTGGTGGGATAGATATTTCTCCTTTTGGGGTGGGAGGGAGAAATTTGCACTGAACCTGTCTGCCAGTATGTTGGCAATGTCTGTGGGTTCAGTGATTTTTTTATCATTTTGGACTAATTCTGAGCATATCTGGGAGTTTTCACCCAAGTTTCTAACATAGCTAAAGAAGGCTTTATGATTGTCTTTTGTGTCATTAGCGATTTTTCTCTCAAAGTTGGCCTTGGATGATTTTATGAGTGATCGTAGTTTTTTGCTAGTATTGATCAGAGATGCCTTCCCATTTAGGGATTTTGCTCTGTCATGTAGTAGCTTTCTCCTCTTGTTGTAGAGTTTGTTTTTGTGCTAGCAATCTCCTCTTTGTCAGGAGTACTGACTGTGGCATGAGAGATCATGGATACCAGTTTACTGATATAGATGTATTTCTCGTAAGTAGAAGAGTTATGTGCTAGGAGAAGAGGGTTGTGAGTGAACATGAGGGAATTGCTACACTGTCTCAGTATGCCCATGCTGACCAGGCTGGCAGGAGAAACTGATGGGAATTGTCCAGATATAGTGTTCTGAAACTTGGACGGACTTATGGAGAGAGGGTTTTGATAAGGGTTTGTCTACAAGAGTGTAGACCACAAAAACATTCTTAAATGTAAAATGACTGGCCTGAAGCCCAAGTGCTAAAACCAAAACTAAGAGGGTTAGAATAACAGACAAATTTAATCAGGCTAATAACAAGCAGTAATAAATAGAGCAGAATAAAAACACTTCAACACTTAAGAGCAAACAGTAAGGCAAACTAAGGTAATAAAGTAGGAAGAACACAATTACAGTAAAAACAGCTGAATAAAAAGTGTATTTTTTTAGTGGAAAGGGAAAAAAAGAAGATAATTCAAGATTAAGAAACTAAGGGGGTTGGCCTTCCCAAATACTGTCTCTGTACACGGTAGAATGAGCTGATGATATGGAACTGGGAGGGGTGTCCAAGATCAAACAAACAATGGGGTAGTCCTTCCCAAATGATCACACTGTACTCAGTACAGTAAGAAAATGAGATGGGACTGGGAGGAGTGTCCAAAATCAAATTTACAGCAGGGGTGGGCAGTTCCAAAGACACCAAGTTTAAGAATACAACAAAGCTTGGGCAGGAGGGTGGGGGAAATATAACTCTTATACCAGTAGTATAAAGGAAAACTTAAAAGCCTCAACGAATCAGATAACACAAAAAGCTTTGCTCATACCATGGATAGGCTGACTTCAACAGAAAGTAAACTGACACCCACTATGAAGCCAGCTGAACAGAAAAATAAATATTTTCAAAGCATTTAACAGATTAAGCTACAGAGTCAGTTCTATCTGATATAGATTGTTTACTTTCAATAAAGTAAACAATGCCCCAGCCATTCAAGTCCCATTTCTGTGTCCTGCTTCCAACCCTCCTTCAACATATTTTAATTAAAAAAATATTTTAAGTTGTAGCAAACTGTTTTCTGCAAATGTAGAAAAAAGTTGCTAAAGTTTATGTCCTGTTTGGACACAGCACTACAGCACTTGCATTTTAGTTTAAAAAATGTCTTCTTTTTAAGCTGTAGCAAACTGCTTGCTACAAATGTAGCAAAGAGTTGCTACAGTTTATATCCTGCCTGGATGGTTGCTATGACACTTGTGTTTTTAATTAAAAAAAAAAAATATTTTTTAAACTTTAGCAAACTGCTTGCTGTGAATGTGGCAAACAGTTGTTACAGTTTATTCCCTGTATGTAGAGAGTGATACAGTGCTCAGGTTTTAATTTTGTTTTTAACTTTTAAAATCTACCAAACAATTTGATACAATGTAACAAGCAATTGTTACAGTTTAGACCACACATGGAGTTCTACAGCTCTCAAGTTTGACCACAATAGCAATACTGGCTTTAAAAGTTGTAGTTGATCAGTTCCTCCATAGATGAATGCCCTTAAAACTAAAAATGTAATCTTATAATCCTCTAACGACCATCTATATCATATTACTGGTGTAATTAGCAGCTTAAAATAATTAAGTGGAAATAGTTTAAAAGGGCACCTAATATTCCTGGAGATTAATAAATGCCATTGTTTGCAATGCATTTGTGACAAGCTGCATTGCTTATTACCTATGCATGCAGCCAGGCCAGTATTTGCACTGAAGAACTTCTCATCATGGCTGTAACCAAACCTGTGGACAGATCATGATAGGCCACCTTACAGCCACATTGAAGTAAGAGCAGATGCGGTAAACACTGATGGTGCATGAGCACCCCTTGTCATTGATGCAAGTATTTGTGCACAGGTTTAGAATGTAAATGTAATGTACAGCACAAAATAAATAGAGAAATGTGTAATGGAAGGGAATGTTACACTGATGGCTGGAGATAGATTAGAAGTTGTACTATGGCAACAGAATCCACAGAGATGGACAGAAACAATGTCCAATGGGAGGTGCAAAACAATAATTTGTTAGAAAAACAGAGCAGAGAATCTGGTATGACATACTTGAATGCAGACAAATGTGAAACCTAGACAGGAGAAGAGGAACACTAGAACATAAAATGAATACAAACTTGCAACTGTCCAGACAACATCAATGTATAGGCAATGGCCCTGTACTAAACTGTTAATGTCATTAAAATAGGAAAATATGATACCCTGAGGGGAGAAGATCCATCATATCTGTTCATATGTGATTATATCTACAGATTTCTAGCAAAGGGAGCCACTGCAGCAGTCAGAGTAAATGTAGCACATATGCAGACTGAAAACTAAACAGTTGTAAAGCATACAACCCACAGAGGATTTGACACCCCCCAGCTGCACATTGGCACAGTAGGAATAAATGTATGAGTACACTGAGCAGATTTGACCCCCCCAGCTGCACATAGGGACAGTAGGAATAAATGTATGAGTACACTGAGCCATCAAAGCAGCTTGAATGACAGCTGCACGTTATTTCAGATTGCTCTGTGCAGCAAGGCTTAGCTCACTTTGCATGATTAGCACATGCCAATGAGTTTTCTTGCTATAGGACATGGAGTCCCACTTCTCTTTGGTCATATATAGCTATTTATGTTGTTCTCTGCTACTTGTCATGCAACGTATGACCACAGAAAATAATCCTTGAATTATGTACCCATTCTTGACATGTGTGCGGTGTGTCAATATATTTGTTCACCATACCCTAAGCTGGAAATTGGAGTTGAAAAGGGGAAGCAAGTAGAGGGTGCAATACAAGGTGAGAAAATATGGAATGAGCAGGACGGAGGTGGGATGGGGTCCATATATTTTAACATTCTAGCTTAGCAATGACAGATGTATCCAGAGATTATTTTATATGTTTGAATGTGCTGAACTCCTTAGCGGAATTTTTCACAGGGATGATAGGAGTGTTTACTTTCAGTTGAATGGAACACATAAATAGAATTGAACTTCTTTCTATAGTGTTGATATTCTTGAAACAATTTCATTACCAAGTTATGCCACAGAAGCACTCATAGGAAAGGTGACAGATAAACACATTTCAGGAGAATGGAGTAAATTAGAGAAATACAAGAAAAATATGCCTAGATGGGCTCAGACCTCTGTCTTTGGAGCAAAGGTATTCTGTAGACCAGTGTAATAGCAAGAGAAGTCAGAGAAGAACTTATAGTGAAGGGAGAAAATACACATTTCAGGGAAATTATTACATTGCTGAAGAATGAAAAATGAATACTGGAAAACAGTATACCAACAATAAGGGGATCAACATCCTTCTTCTAGTGTATTGACAATGTAAACATCACTGCATAAGTATACTGAGCCTCGAAAGCTATCACATGTATGTGTTATGTTCACATTGCTTCATATTTACATGATAAGTTATTAGTGCATGATACATTTTTTTTGCAAACTGCTACAAGCTAGACCTAAATAGATTTGAATCCCTGCCTGTCTAACTAACATTCTACAGACCAACACATTAGTAAATGAAGCCACAGAAGACTGCATAGTAAAGGGATGGCCAGAAAATACATATTTAAAGGAAATATTAATACAGTAAGGGCAACTGAAAAATGGACATTAGAAAACAGCTTGCAGCATTCTGGGGATCAGGCCACTCTCCCTAGTGTTCACAACATTGTGAAACTGTTAATGTCCATATACCATGTTTATCCTTATTTCATAGATGTATTGCAAATGAATAATGCATGATGCACAGTGTTTGTCAGACTGCTGCAAGGTAATCTCAATGGATTTGAACCCTTGTTAACCTAATTTGTAATATCCAAACCAGTGAATTCACAAGTAAAGACATTGTAGAACTTACAGAAAATTTATCAGAAAAGAAACATTTCAAGGGAGTGTTAGAACAGTGCAGAAAACTAAGAAATTACCATTGTTACACAATATATAATCATCTTGGCATCAAAGCCCTCCCACTAATCTACTGACAGTGTACACATCATCATGGCTACAATGACCATGGAAGCCATTACAGTGAAGCTATTAACTTCTACTGATTTCAGTAGTGGCTGGTATAGCACATCACTGGTTAGCTCAGCTGTGATGGACATCAAGATTTGTGCATGTTCAAAGGATGTTTCTGTATATTTGCCACTGGACAAGAATGTCTTTTCTCTGTAGTTACATATGGAGTGCAGTGTTGCTCTCTGCCAACCGTCCCTCTATGTATGACAACATAAAGATGGCTTTAGTTATTTTATAAGCCCTTTTTGGGCAGGTCTGCAGTGTGGCATTTTTGACAGAGAAAATATTGTAAAGGGTATAGGACAGAGATGAAAAAGGGCAGTAAGCAGATGTGGCAACAAAACTGAGAAAATAATTAAGTGTGATGGAGGTGGGTGAAGAAGACAAATAGCAATCAATGGATTTGAACCCTTGTCTTTCATTTTAATACAATACATAATAGTAAGGGGAACCAATGAATCAATCAGACCACAATGGCATCATAAAATGCACCCATCAGGGAAATGTAGTACATTGGCAGAGTAGATACCAAACAGTGTGAAACAGGATTATAATCCTTATTGGAATTTGGCACCCCACCCAGTTCATTAACACATTATAAATCAGTTCATAAGTACACTGAGTTATGAGAATAGCTAGAATAAAACAGTCACATAACTGTATTGTGGACATGTGTGTGCTGTGTGTTTCTATATTCAGACCAGGATGGAGGCTGGAAACAGGGACATTGAAACAAAATGAAAAGGGAAAACCCAAAGAAGGGAAAATGCAAAGTGAACTAAGCAGGAATGAGCTGCAAAGGTGGTTTAGGAGCATATGTCAGCACATCTTAATACAACAATGCTAGATGGCTCAGTCCTTACATTTTATTAGACAGTGACAAACTCCATCACAAAATGTAACACTGATGATGGTAATGTTTCATTTCAGGGTGAAAATAGCACATGATATCAATAAAAGATGATTGCATTGGCGTAGACTGGAAACCATCCCTGTTTTACTCAGATTTGCCAAAGTGGACTATTAGCCAGATATGTCAATGAATCACTCAAAGAAAAGGTACAAAAAAGAAACAAAAGAAAGCATTGCAGGGGGGGTGCAATATGAAAAATCATGAATGCACTGATATACAGAGACTTTCATACAGAGGGAGCATGTTATCTCATCAAATGTCAGCAAGTGCTGTTCACCAAAATTATATTTGCTGACAGTGGTTTGCTTTTTTTCTACAATGTCGCAATAGGGGCAGCCTGTGCCCCCCTGTTTGCCAATATAGTTGTGGCCCAGTGGGAACTCACTCAGGTATTCACTTCAGAGCTATTCAAGCTGTATAAATTCTATGGGAGATTTTTGGACGCTATATTAATATTCTGGGAAGAAAGTGAAAATGAATTACAGATATTTTTTGAATTTTTAAATACTAGTACATCTTTTTTAAATTTCACTATGGAGCAAAGCAGTGACACGATCAATTTTTTTGGATATATTTATTATCAGAAATGAAGTAGAACAGAACTTTAAAACCATGATATACAGAAAACCCACATATTCTAATACCCTCTTACACTATGAGAGTGGACACCCTGCCTTTCAAAAAAAGTCACTTGTCAAAGGCCAATGTGTTAGATTTGCACATATGATCAGTGACATAGAAATGTTCTATGAAGAGAGGGACAAGTTGAGGGGTATGTTACAACAAAGAGGGTATCCTAACAATTTTATTGAACCAATTCTTAATGAGGTCACAGAAAAAAGGGTATGTGGACACTTTTTCCCTTATTAGGGACTGATGCATCTGGTATTGTTACTCCTAATATTAACATTTTGAGTGAAGATACAAACATGACCCAAGATTTCAGCAAGGCCCTTATTTTAACTTGTAACCCATTATTTTATGACATAAAGGATATATTAAATAAGAATTGGTTTATTTTTAGAGGAGATCAAGAATTGTTAAAAAAATGTGGGGGAAAAGCCATGTGTTGTATATAAAAAAAGATGCTTGTTTTAAAAATGTTCTTGAACAAAACACAGAGGGTTATAAAACCCATGGAAAAGGATGGATGACCAAATGTGGTCATTGTACACAGTGTTCCAGTATTTTTGAAATGGACACTTTACATATTCCACATTATGGTCTAATACATTTGAACCATAGGTTGAATTGTAACAGCACTTTTGTAGTTTATGCAGCCTTATGCCATCCCTGTGAAGGATTTTACATAGGCAAGACTAAAAAGGATTTCAAAGTGTGTGTATACCAACACAATTATGATATTAAAAAAGCCAATGGAAAAAATGCATTTGCATTTCACATCAAGGAAACTCCTGACCATAGGTTTAAGTTTATTGCCTTTGACCAAGTTGTTCTTAACAACAGAAGGGTCCACGAGAATTGTTTCTCAAATTTAGAGAATGTATGTGGCAGTTAAGATTTAATGCCAACAACCCCCTGGGTTGAATGATATTATTTCTCTCTCTAGTTATTTAAAACTGAAAGCTGAATTTTACCTTTGATAGTTTTGTAATGTTTTAACTTGCACAGCAAATAAGGAAAGTAGGGGAAAATGTGATCAATGTATGTTTATAATGCATCTTGTTATACTGTTAGTTTATCAACAGTATGCTGGATTGATGTTTGTTATTTATTTTTACATATGGGTTACTGTGGAAAACAAACACTACTGTACTTTGTTTTGTCTTGCATTTTTTTTTATTATTATTTCTTAATCAAGTTTCACATATATTTCAATGTTTAGTTTTAAAACATAGTGTTGCAATACAACCTGAATCGTGTAGAGGCAATACAGCTTGAGAAACAGTGTTGCAATACAATTTGAATCCTGTAGAGGAAGTTAATTGTGGTCATGTGGTGGTGTCTAGCTTTAAAAAGCAAGTGATGTCAATGTTTTATGTAATCTGATTAAGTCAAGTGTATCTACTGACGAAAGCGCTCATTAAAAGAGTATTTTTCTTCATATTTGTGGCAGTTTTTCTTATTTTTTTCTACAATGTTGTGTGACCTCACAGTTGGTATATGTAAGTCTGGGGTGTCGGAGTGTCACCGGACATGGGGGGTGCAGGGTGGCTTGCCCTTGCAAAAACAAAATTGATGACTTCTTCCTCAAAGGTGGTTTTGGTCAACAGTTTTCATTTTCTTTCTCTTTGCAGAAATTACCTTCAATGACTCGTCATGAATCCCTCAGGAAACTTTAACTTTGACTTACTTCGCCATTGTGTGTTGACATGCACCTAGGCTAAAGCCATTTAAGTCATCAATAGCAATCTCTTTCTTCATTTTTACTATAGTATGGGAATTGTCATTTCCCTGTAGTTGTAGATGACCAGCAACATTGCTTTACACCAACTATTATGCAATGCATGACTCCAAAAATGTTATTTTAATATATAAGCTCTTTTGGGGCATGGATATAGTGTGTTTATTTATTTTTTGACTGTATTAAAGGTTGAAAATGGAAGTATAGGACATAGATGAAAAGGGAAAGCAAGCAGAGGAGATAACACAGGGTGATTGTCAAAGGAAAAATCAACTTCAAAAAGATCAATACATGGCAGGTTCAGGTTAAGGCACTTTAATATTGCAGCAAGGAGACAAAAATGTGCTAACACAGAGTTTGTCTAACTAAAATCAGGAAGTGAAGCCATTCTTATACATTTCTTACAAGACATTGCCTACTAAGCTGACGTAACAAATCACACGTTCTTTCAATATTATTTCATAGCAGCTGTTTGTCCATGATTTTCTGCTAGCACATCAAGTTTATGAAAAAACTTCCTAAGAAAAACAACGTGTCCTTGATGACCACCGGTCAGATACAACTTCTCACTATGCAATGTTACCATTCAAGGTACTAAGGCTAATTTGAGCACAAAGCAAGTACAGATTATATTTCATTTCTTCAAGCAATCATTGTCTAACTGTATCTAGTTTTTCTGCAGCTGTGCGTGTTCTCATAACACGAACAGAGCTGATTGTTCAAGTTCAGTAACATTATAGAAAACAGTATTGTTCTATTGCAAATTTCCTGACTTAGCAGATAACCACCTGCTTCTCAGTATATTTCCAAAAGGCATAAACATGAATTTTGCTGTGCTAGCAAATATTAGGTCAGAGAGCATCTTGCAATTTCAGAAAGCATATTGTCATTTTAGAAAAGCATCTTTTAGTTTCATACAAAACTAAGCTGCACATAAAATAGAATGAAATGTGTTAACCCTTTTAGCTTCTAATAAGCACTAAACACATACATTAATACATATTTTTCTGACATTTCCCCCCTGTTAATATTTTTTATTCTATTTTCAAAAGCATAAACAGTTTGCTTCTTCTCCTAACCTCTTCTGTTCAAGATTTGCAGTTAAGAGAGTCATTCGGTTTAAACTTATGAAAGCGTTTCATTTTTCAACAATTCTTCAATTTCAGTACTTTGATACAAAGTCTCAGAAACTGACATGTCTATAAAATCTTTGATTAATCTTTTCATGCAGGGAATACCACAACAAACACACACACCTAATAGGAGTAATCCCACACAAATGGCAATCAGGATGTTCATTAGGATGCTACCCCACCCCCCAAACAAATTCTGGAAAAAGTCCGTCAGTGGGTTTGGGCCTGGTTTGGTCATGGCTGACACTTGCTGAATCACCTCAAGATGGTCGTTTGTCTCATGCTGGTTGTCAGGAATATACAAACAGCACTCCTCTTTTATTAAAGCGCACGTACCACCTTTCGCCACTAGGGTGAATTCAAGAGCCATGCGGGTTTGAAGCACCACAGTTCTCATAGCATTCAGTTCATCAGTCATTAATTCAAGAGCAGAAAAAGTTGCATTACTTCGAGAAGTTTGGATAGTTTTCTCAGCTTCCAAATCGATTTCACTGCGCCATATGCAGGGGCTATACCTGCCCACGATATAATAGTGTCACTCAAGTCCATGTGTGTCAGTTTATCTTTGTTTTTCATGGAATTATGGTTTCTCCAGCCTGCTTCAATTCGTCCCATTGGATTTTCAGGCCTTCTGATTGGATCTTCGGTTTTCTTGGTGACCTTTCTGACATTTCGAATTCTTCCCTGAGGCAAGACTGCAGTGTGTCATATGGCCGGAACCAAGTAACCCAAAAAACAACTGCCGGACCAGTTCTCAGGTAACCATTTGTATGCCTTTTTCCCACAAACAAAATAACAATTCTCTACTTTAGTATTAATATACACTTGCCCTGCATGACACATTTTCTTATCAATAATAGATAGTTGCTTAAAAAGAACAGGATTACGTTGTATCTCATCAATAGTTTTATGTATCAATGCAAGATATGAGTCATAGTTTGCATCACAAATATAACCTGCATTATTAGCTTTGGTATCACATTTGTAAAGAACAGTCACATTACAATTACTCCAACCTACCTGAACAGTATAATTTTTGTAAAAACACACAATTCCCTTTTGTGTAACAGGCAGGTACAATGCTATTTTGTCTCGTGATTTTACAGTTGTAGTGTCAAAAATCAAATTTTCCCACCTAGGAGGACAGCGGTCATTAATAATCCCCCATATGCTGTTGGTATAGCTGTGCAAATCCAGCAATTCGAAACATTAAAAGTTTCAGCATACACATATTTAATTGCTTGGTAAGTGTTAAAGTTCGGATGCCAGTCTATGAGTGATTCACGTTTATTCAGTTCAGCTCATGTGGCTGGAAAAAGGAAAGGCCACAGCAAAAAAAATCATTGTTATCAGTATGGTTAACAGGATGATCATGCAATACTTCTGGGGTTGTTCTACATTCCTGTTTTCTCTATATCTGGTCATTTTATTCTTGTTGTGTAACAGTAACAAGGGTTTTGTCCAGTTCAAAGTTCTTAACCAGTTTACAGTGTGTCAAGTGAATCCAGGATGCTCGCTCTGTGATCTTGACTGCAGTGGGTGTTGACAGTAGCACTTGGTACGGCCCTTCCCACCTCAGTGTTGTCCAATTCTTTCTCTTGATGACTTTCACCCAGACCCACATGCCTGGGACTACTGCTGTTTCCAATGGTCTGGCTTGTTCTTTATCTGAAACAGAATTTAACTGCAAAAGTTGT
The DNA here is from genome assembly GCF_019279795.1 of Protopterus annectens. NCBI lineage: Eukaryota > Metazoa > Chordata > Ceratodontiformes > Protopteridae > Protopterus > Protopterus annectens. The sequence goes on from NC_056729.1 coordinate 523,580,423, forward strand.
TTATTACTTAAAAGTCATCTCATATATTCTGCAAGTGAACTGTCAGCCTCCTGGTCTGCAGGCATGAGAGGTTTCCACTGAGATATATAATATGCCCTCCCGAACAGTATTTCAAAAGGAGTTAACCCCTTTGCATTTGTAACAGTTCTCATGCTCAACAGTGCCAGAGGCAGGCAGTGCACCCAGTTCTTTTGTATTTCACACATTCATTTCCTAAGCTTATTTTTCAAAATTCCATTATGCCTCTCTACTAATCCTGCAGATTGTGGGTGGTATGCACAATGGTTCTTCAAGGAAATTCCGAAATATCGACTCAACTGTTGTATAGTTTGATTTACAAAGTGTGTGCCATTGTCACTATAGATCTTTTCTGGTATGCCAAATCTAGGAATAATTTCTTTAATGAGAACTTTAGCAATGGTAGCTGCATCTGGATTTTTAGTTAGAAAAGCTTCCACCCATTTGGAAAACATATCTATAATGACAAGACAATACTTCTTATTTTCGCATTTGTTTAGTTCTATGAAATCCATACAAATAGTATGGAACGGGTATGGTGGTGTAGGGAAACTCCCTTGCTTAGGCTTCAATGCCCCTTGTGCATGATGTTTATTACAAACATGGCATGCCGCACAGAACTTTTTTGTGTAGTTTATAAACCCATATGTTGTAAACACTCGATTCACTAACTGTACCATCCTCCCTGCTTGAGACATGGCACTGCCCATGGCTCAACAAAGCTGCATATCTAAACAAGTTAGATGGCAATATCGGTTTTCCTTCTTTGGAGATGTACAGCCCTTTCTCAAGAATTGCTTCTCGTTTTAACCATTTCTGTTTTTCTACATTCTTAGCAAGTGTCTGCATTGTTTTTAACATTTCTAAATCTAAAATCTCAGAGGGTTGTAATTCCTCACTCAAAAGAAATACTTCTGAAGCTGAAGCTGCCTGCTTTGCAGCTGTGTCAGCTCTCGCATTACCTTTTGAAATCCTGTCCTGTTGCTTGGTATGTGCTATGCATTTACAAATAGCTACTCTCTGAGGTAACTGAATAAATTCTAATAAATCCAAAATAAACTGCGCATTATTAATCGGTTTTCCAGTAGATGTTATCATTCCTCTATTCTTCCACTGTTGCGCAAAAACTTGTACAGTAGAAAAAGCGTACTGGCTATCAGTAAAAATATTTACACATTTACCCTTTGCTAAGGTACATGCCCGTGTCAAGGCAATCAGTTCTGCTGCTTGTGCAGATAAATTGTGTGGTAAAGATTTTGCTTCTAAAATTTCAGTATCAGAAACTACTGCATATCCTACTAGATTCTGTCCTGTGGGACCCCTTTTGCATGAGCTGTCCACGTAATTTGTCACCTCGGCATCATCCAAGGGAACATTCGTGAGATCTTTTCTAGGTAGTGTCTTTTGCTCAATCTCCTGCAGGCAGCTGCATGGTGTGCCATCTGCAGGGGTTGGGAGCAAGGTAGATGGATTCAAAGTTGTACATCGTTCAATTGTCATATGAGGTTGGCTCAACAGTATAGTCATACAGGAAAGATGTCTAGCAGGAGAAAGAGATGCTACTTTTTCTTGCAGTAAAATAATTGCGACTGCATGAGGCACTCTTAATGTGAGAGGGTGGAACAATACTACTGAGGCTGAAGCTTGCACTGCCATTGCAGCTGCGACTACTGTTTGTACACAGTGGGGCAGGGATTGCGCCACTAGGTACAGCTGGGATGAATAGCAAGCTATGGGATGTTGCTTGTCCCCATGTTGCTGTGTCAATACTGATGTCATATAACCTTGCTTACAATCTACGGTTTGGAAAAAACATTTATGATAGTTTGGTAGTCCTAAAACTAATGAGGATGCTATTAATTGCTTCAATCTACAGAAAGCTGACTGCTTCTGGTGTCCATTGTAATAAATCTTGTGCGGCCATAGGCTTCTTGTATATCAAGTCAGTCAATGGAGCAGATTCCAAAGCATAGTTCGGAATCCAACTCCGACAGAAATTAGTCATACCCAGGAAGGACATCATTTCCTTTTTGGTAGTTGGTTTTGGTGCTTGTAAAATTGCTATTTTCCTTTCTTCATCTAATATTCTGCCTTTTTAGGATATTACATATCCCAGGTATTTAACCTGCTTTTTCCAAAGCTGCAATTTGTTTTTGTTTACTTTATGTCCTTGAATGGCTAAAAAATGTAGTAATGCTATGGTATCTTCCCTGCATTGTTGCTGGGTGGGGGCTGCCAGTAGGATATCATCTACATAAAGTAAAATCTGGCTGCCTCTCAGTGGGATAAATCCCGCCAAGTTACTTGCCATTTCTTGTGCGAATATTGTTGGACTTTCACAATATCCCTGTGGTAGTCATGTGTATGTGTACCTCTTCCCCTGAAATGTAAATGCAAACCAATGTTGGCTGTCAGGGTGTATCGGTATTGAGAAGAACGCATTGCTAATATTTATCACAGAAAAATACTTCTGTTGAGGCTTTAAATCATTCAACAGGGTGTGTGGATTTGGCACCATGGGTGCTGTAGGTATTACTGTATCATTTACAGCTTGTAAATCTTGGACCATATGCCATTCTCTATTTGCTTTCCTGACAGGAAATAAGGGTGTGTTACATGGTGAATCGGGAGATTCTATCAGTACTCCTTCCTTAAGTAAAGCTGCTATTATAGGTTTGATTCCTACTTCTGCATCCTTTCTTAAGGGATATTGTCTCTTCTGTGGTCTAAATGCTGATTTTGGCATGATAGTAACTGGTCCTGCTGTACAAATAAGTCCTACCTCTGATTTTCCTGTTGACCAGAGAGTTTCTGGTATGCCTCGTAAGGCTTTTTCTTCCTCTTCTAGTAAGAGTGCTACTGAGCTGTCCTCACCTGCCTGCAAGTGTACAGCTGGGTGTGTCTGTGTTATCCAATTTAACTTCTGCTGTTGTACTCCCTGTTCTGACAGTTCTAACTCTGTCTGTTTTTCCCACCTTGTGACTTTTTCTCCTAGGTCTGTCCATTTCACATTCTTGTCTTTAGTCAAACTAACATATGGTAATCGATTAGATTTATAAAGCGCTAAGAATTCCTGGGGCAATGAACAGCTAACTACACTGTTCCCTTCTGTGTCCCAGTACAGATTACATAATACTAATCTGTTGGCATGGTTTCTAAACAGTTCTTGCTCATATTCCTTATCAGGTCCTGGTGTGCTACAGTAATATAGAGTACAATGCAACAAATGCTGTTTATCACTGTCAAGGGAGGGGGACTTACTGATGGCTATGTTCATCAGTTCTTCGGTTACTGCCCCTGGACCAGTCGTAACCAAGTCCTGGCTGTACCAATAAAATGTTTCACCTTCCGGTCGCACTACAAAAGTATCCATTTGTTGCTGTGCTTCCATACCCTGCGTGGTCGGAACTACTGCTATGTCAAATATCTGCATAAGGTCTCTGCCCAAAAGGTTTACTGGGCATTTTGCAGAAACAACAATTTTGCTTTTCTGGGTCATCCCTGAAACAGGGTCAGTTATTGCTATGTTATGGGAGAGTGGCTCTCAATACAGCTGTCCATTAGCTGCTTTCACTAATATATAATCAAGTGATTCTGAAATTTCTGGTAGTTTGGAAGGATGTATCAGGGTTCGCGATGCCCCTGAGTCGCACAGAAATTTAACTTCCTTCCCCTCTACCAGGAGTGTAACTTCCAGTTTTGTGTCTGCTAAATAGAGCTCTAGGTTCAATAATGCTAAGTCCAAAATTTCATTTTCTTCGCTATCTGTGATTTCCTGCACTTCCTCTATTTCTTCTGTCACATTCTCTGTTCCTTCTATCACATTTGCATTTATCTTTTCTTGGTTATTCCTTCCTAGTGATTCTTGACTACCATATAGTCAGTCCTCACCCTCCTTGTCTTCCATGGCTACCTTCTTGTTTTGCTTGCAATCCCTTGCTAAATGTCCCTTTTTTCTGCATTTAAAACATTCACCCCTTTTCTTTCTTTCTTCAAACTCTTCTGATCATTTATCAGATTGTTTGTTTCCCTGGGCAATTTTTCTTGCCCTTTTTCCCTGACTGTACTGCAAAAACTTCTGCTCCGTCTTCTACAGCAAATACTTGGGTTTTCTTTTTCTTTTTGTTATTAAAATGCCTTTCGGCATGTCTTGCATATTCAAGTAATGACTGTAATCTACTTGTATGGTGATCTACCATGTGCTTTGTAATAAAGCTGCTAATGGGTGCAATGCTGCCTTTCAAAAATGCATTCTTTAGCTGCTGCTCATATGGGGAATCATGTGTTTGGTCTTCAGGTACCTGCATTACACAATGGTTATTAAAACATTCTAATAATCTTGCATAATATCTATCAACAGTTTCACTTTTCTGTTGGATGCATTGATTAATGCAAGTCCAGTCTGCCCTAGGCTTCCATTTCTCAGAGATTTGGCCTGTCAGACCTTACACTCTGTTATCCAGCTCTGCGTTGCTATGTGGGAGTGGCTTGTGTTCTGTGTCACGGGGATTCCAGTTGCCACTGATCATGTGCCAATCTGGACCTACGATTTGTCTGACTACTTTTTCTACTTCTTCTCCATTTAAATGATAACTTAACCTCATGCCCTGTAAATCTTCTAAGAATTTTCTAAAATTAACTTTTGGATGGGGAATTCCCTCTGTGGCTTTCCGGATATCTTCCCGTGTCCACGGTCTATATACTAGGAGAGTTGGGTCCTGCCCTTCCTGTCCTGCCTGAGGATTTGGTACTTCTATGAGCGGGCACATTTCTTCTTCACTCATAGCTCGTGAATTTTCATTTATTTGATATTCAATTTCCCCTCTCAAGTTACGTGTTCGAGACCTAGTCTAGATGGGATCTCTAACAAACAGTTTTGGCTTCACGGGGACAGCCGGATATAGAGGAGGTGGACCAACTTGTCCACCCACTTCATATTCTGGTAGGGGAAGTGGAGGAGGTGGAGGGGCTGATGCTATTACCAAGTTATTATCCTCTTTATCTAGAAACATTGTTTTTGAATTATTACTCTTTTGTTCTCTGCGGTTTGCTTCCTCAATCCACCTGTGTGCCTGAGGAATGCCTAATTGATGTTGCTTTTTTACCTGACCTCTTGCATCAGTTTTAAGCTGTTTGACAAGTTTAATAAGTGAGGATTTTTCTAATTTGCCATCGAATTCATATTTATTAACCCATTTTGTATAGTACCTAACATTATCGGCACGTTGTAACTGCATATATTTCGCATCTTCAGTTAATGGCGGATCTTGGGATCTTTTTGTGAACTTGTTTCCCATTTTATTTTTTAACCTTTGAGCTGTTACGTAACCCTTCATATTTTACGTGGTACCACGATTTTTCTCTTTTTCACAGTTTATCTAGAATAACTGCCTTACCTATTCTGTTTCCCTGATCTATGACAAGACTGTAATCTTCCTGTCCCTGATCTGTACAAAACAAATCTCCTGACAGATGACACAAATCAAGTCCCTGATCTACAACAGAAAAAAGGTAAATCTCACCTTACCTGAGCCTCCGTGATTGACCATCTCTGGTTCGTACAGTAACTCATCCTCCAGTCGCAGATCAGAACAGTGGCTGGCCTCTTTTGAACGACAATTCAGTCGGAGGTCTTTCAGCGCAGAAGAACCAATGTGGTCTCTTCCCCATATGGTTTCATGCCACCTGGCCCATCTGACCTGAGGTGAAGTGAGAGTTTCCAGTATGAAGGACCAATCTGTCAAAGGAAAAATCGACTTCAAAAAGATCAATACACTGCAGGTTCAGGTTAAGGCACTTTAATCTTGCAGCAAGGAGACAAAAACGTGCTAATACAGAGTTTGTCTAACTAAAATCAGGAAGTGAAGCCATTCTTATACATTTCTTACAAGACATTGCCTACTAAGCTGACGTAACAAATCACAAGTTCTTTCAATATTATTTCATAGCAGCTGTTTGTCCATGATTTTCTGCTGGCACATCAAGTTTATGAAAAAACTTCCTAAGAAAAACAACGTGGCCTTGATGACCACTGGTCAGATACAACTTCTCACTATGCAATGTTACCATTCAAGGTACTAAGGCTAATTTGAGCACAAAGCAAGTACAGATTATACTTCATTTCTTCAAGCAATCATTGTCTAACTGTACCTAGTTTTTCTGCAGCTGTGCATGTTCTCATAACACGAACAGAGCTGATTGTTCAAGTTCAGTAACATTATAGAAAACAGTATTGTTCTATTGCTAATTTCCTGACCTAGCAGATAATCACCTGCTTCTCAGTATATTTCCAAAAGGCATAAACATGAATTTTGTTGTGCTAGCAAATACTAGGTCAGAGAGCATCTTGCAGTTTCAGAAAGCATGTTGTCATTTTAGAAAAGCATCTTTTAGTTTCATACAAAACTAAGCTGCACTTAAAATAGAATGAAATGTGTTAACCCTTTTAGCTTCTAATAAGCACTAAACACATACATTAATACATATTTTTCTGACAGTGATAAAGGAATGAACAGATGCCAGCAGGATAGGAGCCATTCTTCTCAACATCTTAACTCAGTAATCATGGGCAATTGCAAAAATAGTTGTAATGGTTTAATGACTGAACTACTCAATGATGTGTCATATTTCTATACATTTTATAATAATCAATTATAGCAATAGTATGTACATTAATTAAGTGGTTGTGAAGTTGAGAGGTATGGGGAGTATATTCTAAGGGACTGGTGCCTTTTTTATTTTTTTATTATGAAAGGAAATTTGGTGAAGGAAGTAAGTGAAGTAAGAGATGGATAAGAGGGGGAGAGTATATCACAGGGTAAGGCAGACACGACTAACAGAGTGTGGGCTAATACTGTTAGGAAGAGGCAACACAATGATGAAGGAGAAAACCGACAAAGAGAATCCAAAGAATGGTAAGTGAAGGATTGTATAACATACAGGAATGGTCATCGACACAAAAGGGAGGGAAATACTGGGTTTGGGGATAGGACTGAGTGTTAATAGATGCAGTGACAGCTTCAACACAGTAAGACATTACTCCTCACTCTGTGTAGCCATCACCACTGGGTCTTGCATCAGAACCTGGAAACAGTGCTGGGCAGGGATGGAACACAGTCACTGAAGCATGAGCCCTGTGCTGCCAAAATTGTCATCTAACCTCCTGTCTATTAACTCCCCCACAAGCTCTGCCAGTCTTGATGAGTAACAAAAGGGTTACCTTCACTTGTACCATTACTGGGAGTACCCACTGTGCTACCCTCCAGTGCAGGGCTGCCTTGCATAGGTGTTGCAGGTAGGGTAGGATATTTGAAGGTAATCCTGGCAGGCTGGGACCTAGATATGCTTTGGGTCTCTGGTGGTGTTGGTGGTGGTGGTGGTGGTGACACTGCTGCTGCTGCCAACTGTGATGAACGACAGGCTATGCCAGGGTTGATGATGTAGGTCACTGTCCTATTGCATATAATGGTAGCAGAAATGGAGAAACATTAAAAATAAATAAATGTATAAAAGAGAAAGGATCACAACAATGATGGTTGGGGATATGATGTACAAAAACAATGAAACTGCATTCTTAAATATGTTAGCACTCATAATGTAGTGAAGGCAAATAAACTTGGAATAGCAGGATCTGCACAGTTATATCTTCAAAGTGTTTGTCTGTGCTAAATGTTAAAATTGTAATATTGTAAGATCTATACCACCATTAACTTTGTTTTTTTTTTAATAAGTTGAACACGTGATTATCATATGACTAATATATCCATTTAAGATCATTGAATAGTGATTAACTTTTTACTTGTTCTTGTTCTGATGAAGTTATGTCTTAACTTTTTAGTAATTAAAGTATTTTATCATGTGTGGCATGGACTATTGGCAGAATTTTTTTATGTTTATATTGTGAAGTGCCCAGACAAGTAATAATTATAGCTAAAACATATATGGACATTATAGTGGTGCATAGATATTAATAGGATTACACATATAACATTATGCTATAATGATACAACATTGTTTTAGAGGAGGGTAAACTGAACCCACAGCCATCTTATCAACCTCAACTCACACAGAATTAAAGTGATGAGACACTTGTCCACCTATACAAGGCATGGTATGCAGAAGTAAAATTCTAACACTGCAGTCCCTGTAGTCATGATGGCACTGTTCACCCATGTGTGGAATGCCAGTAAAATGGGTGACAACCTTGGACAAACTATTCCAGGCATCAGCCTTATACTGTGACCTGGTATAACTCTCCTGCAGGAGCCTGTAGCTGAACTGCTTATGGAGTATGCCCAGAATAATCATGGACCTCTCTTCACTCCACATGTGTGTTACTTAAAGGAGCACTACCCTCATCTTCTGTAACCATAGCAGTTTCACCTTCAAAGACATCAGGAAAAATGGCATGGAACTGATGTCAGATTACTTCTCATGTGTTTCTGCCTCTGAACACCAATCGGCACATCATTTGCATGATAGATGATAACAACATAATCCAATATAAGTACTGTATGGTTCCAATAGCACTTTAAGGTGTAAAACATAACAATCCTGCATCCGTTTGTTTGCTGCTAAGAATAACTGCTCAACAGTGACTCCATCTCCAGATGGATAATTATGGGTTGACAATTCTCTCCAGCTTGACATAATTGGCTTCCTGTGCATGCAGAGAGCATACAGCAGGTGCTCAGGCACGTGCATGGAACTGAGTATGACTCAGCACAATGTTTATCATTTTGGATCATCACAAAAGCTGAATGATTCAAACATAATAATGAAAATATCCGTAATTAGCATACTCATCACATCTATGGTATGACAGGATCCACAGATCCTCATTTTGCTTCAAAGGATAAACTTTTATTTGAATCCTGCTTCTTCTTCTTTCCTTGTTGTTAAAACTATATATCTGTTTTTATAACATTATCTGTTTACATAAGGCATGTAATACTTTTTACACCCACTTCTTTGTAATGTAGTCTTTTGTGAGCTGTTTTCTAGAAGGATGAAAAGTGTTGTCAGTTTTCATTGTGTTTACATGTACTGGCCTTAGTATCATGCAGGCACATTACATTAGGTTGCAGCAATGTAAGTGTACCATACTACAGCTTAATTTTGTGTACCTTTAACATATGTGATTAAAATGTAATTTATAAAAAGGTTGTAGTGTATGATGATGTGCTCGTTTAGTTGTGTTCTTGATAACTTGCAGTTGAGTGCTGGCATTTGGGGGATGGGATTGTGCTTAGGGCACAATAATGCCTGACATTCAGGTAAGGATTGTTTTGTGGATACAAGTGTGTTAGTGTCAGGCCCTATTAAGTGTTGCAGATGGCCTATTAGTACAGTAGTACTGTTAGGATTTCTAAGATCTGTGTAGGACAATAGCTAGCAATTCAAGTGTTCAAGTGTTTTCATACAAGCAAAACTATTTCTAAAAATCCTCTGATGTTAGTCAGCCTGGCTACGGATGAAAAAGACTCCACTCACTTAGTGCTACCAATTCCACAGGGATGTGTCTACACCCAGGTGAGGCCATCCCTGTCATTGTAGTCACAGTTATACTGGCACCTTCTCTAATAGACATCAGTTGCAGTCAGATAGTGCACCAACATCCAGCCAAGGTTATGATGCAGCTAGTGCAACTCCTATTACAGCCAACTCTCACAGGCAGTGGCATGTATAGGAAGCTGAGCCTTCTGTCACACATGCCTTGGACATCTCAAGTAGGATAAGGTGTAGTGCTGTACAAGGTGCTAAAGCTGTGTACCTGCACACACACACACACACACACACACACACACACACACACACACACACACACACACACACACACACACACACAAGCAGCACCACAGTCCCCAGCACATCCCACGCACCCACTGAACCTTGCACTTATACACATTAACTGCTCACAATAAAACAGGTTCCCATACTATATCTGCCTATAATTTCTGTTTTGGTATACCTCAGCACTCCCACTGACACAATTCATTGTGAAAAACATACACTCCTGTACTCCTGTCTTGTCCACCTGTGCATATGATGATAACTGTGCCCTGCCCTTAGTACATTGTAACCTGTGCTGCCTATGCGTGATGCAGAGTGTGACCAGCCTATATATGGGTAAGCACAGTCTGGTGTTTTGCATACATCACTTTTACTGTTGAGTATCTGCTCTTGTATAGTTAAGTTGTAAAGCTATGTGCAATCCACTCCTTCTTTGTTAGTGTCATGGAGTACTGTGCCTGTCTCCATCTGACATGGTCATCCCCTGGCGCTGGCTCCTCTGTTGATTCCCTATCTGACTAAGCTCCTGCTGCCTGTGGTGCTGGGAACTGTAGTTCATGCAGAAGGCTACTCTACTGTAATTGATTTCTAACTATTATATTGTGCAACACAGCCGACACTAAAAGCATTTATGCGTATGTGGCATTTAATACTGCAGTGCAATGATTGACTATATCCAGGCAGTGAAAGAGTGACTTCAGCATCCCAAACTCATGCTCTTTGATGCTTCTGTTTTTTTGCTAGGGGTTGGTTGTAACTGGTAATTGGTGTCATGAGCCAGAGTTCCAGGGCATATGCAATGTCACCCATTAGATGACCCTGTGGGAAGATACCCATTGTAAAACATTCATACAGGTCACAGGTGTGAGCTGTGTGGGAGTCCTGGAAACTGCCTGGGTGGCCTTCACACACACATTGTAGATTATACTATGCATTACAGACTACATGACAGTTGACGGAGTGAGCTCTTTGTCATTCATATACATGTTTCCCAAGTCACTGAGTGGGGCCTTTATTTTAATGTGGTTTCAGTCTACAGCCCCCAAAACCTAAGGAAAGTCAGCTACAGCATAGAAGCCACATATGGTGTTTGCTTTCTCCTCTGAGGTATGTGGGAGCTAAATATGTTCCCCCTTCATGCTGAAGAATGGCATCAAGGAAATGGAGTATTTTCAAGGAAAATGACCGAGAAACCCCAACTGTGTTTCCCATGTGTTGCCAAAAGGTTCCTCTATTCTAGCTAATATATATAAAGCAACACATACCTTTGCATCCACTGGGATAGGTAGTGTATGACTCCTACATGCACACAAGGCTGACACATCTACTGTATGTTGCATGGTCCCCCTGTTCTCACAATAACAGTTCAATTATTGTACAGTATGAAATGTAAACCACAGTTGGAAAATCCTGTGCCATCAAGGTACACACCATCAACTGCAGTGGCAGCTATGAGACCCTCTCCCAAATACAAGTTTAAAATAGCTGCAGCAACCCATAACATTGCTAAATTGCCTGAACCCAATTATCTGGCAGTATACAGATCTAAGGTGAGCACAGTGCTGCTGCATGGCATTTAAACATTTCTGAAATTCTCCTCTGTGTTTTTTGTTTGTTTGTTTTTTTGTTTTGTTTTGTTTTGTTTTTTTGCTTCATTAGCATTCATAGAGTTTCATTATGTATTCATTAGCATATAACATGGTCAACCATGTAATTTCACCTATCTGATTCCTGTATCTGTGTTTACAGAATTACATGCGCATACTTGGAGTGGCTGCTTGCCTTGCAAATTCAATGAACTGTAAAAATCCATCTGTAACTGATAGCCCTCATTCTGTGATTAAAACCTGAGCAGGTGGCAGACTTTAGGTAAGTACTTCCATTCCTAAAGTATTAAGCAAAATCTGCTATATCTATTAAATGAAGAAAGACAGTGCTTTTAAAGTATACTCCTTAAAACTTGCAGTGTGATATTTCTTTATTGCACTAAAGATCTTTACTTGTCTTCAATGTTAACAAAAAACAAAATGGATTACTAATTTAAATTAAATTAGGTTTTCATATAAAGGAATAAGTGATTTGACTCCAAAAGTGGCATTGTAAATATACACCAAAGAAATATCACATGAAAACTTCAGTGAGGGGGCTTTATGGCTCAATGTATTTTTGATCTGATGATTGTGTTCCAGGATTCTAGATGAAGGATTTAAACCAGAGTCACTTGTTGGAAATATATCTAATGTCTAATTATTAGTGTAATGCAATGAACATGCAGAAGTGTCATCACTTTAATAAAACTGAATGACAGGATGTAAAATTTATTATTTAGTTTATTTGACATTTGTTGACCGGCATAGTCTGACTGGGCTACTGGTCTTTTTCAGGGGAGGCCCGGGGAGAAAGGTCCCACAAACACATTATGATTATACAGTATTTTACAAGAATTTACAGAATTTACAGAAATTACAGTACAGTACACTGCGGTGGTGGTGCTGCGGTAGCATTGTCACCTCACAGTTAGACGTTGCCCGTTCGATTCATAGTTAAAGTGTCTTCTGTGTGGCAACATGCGTGAATGGGGGTTCCTTCATTGAAGGTTGTGTGTTAGGCCTGGCAAGCCAGCATGTAAAACTCTACTGCCAATCATTAGCGGACCGGAGTTTCGCTGTGGCAACCCGTAACCAGGAAAAGCCGAAAGACACAAACAAACAGAAATTACAGTACAGTAACTTACAAGATGATATGTATATATATATATAGATATATATATATATATATATATATATATATATATATATATATATATATGCAGACACACATACAAGTAAACACACACACACACACACACACACACACACACACACTGTTTTTTGTAAATATTCAAATAGGTTGAAAGTTAAGTAAGGAAAAGATCACTAGAAGGGTACTGTTAGGTTGAAAGAATTATTAAAGGGAAATTAAAGTCACTAGTGGGGTAGTTTTAAAGGGTCTATATTAAATAAACAAACGCTTAAAATGTCGAGTACAACATACTCAAACACTTTTAAGCGAACGTTTACGTAATCAACAGCTGTAAATATCGTAAATAGGAGTTTTGAAATGTTTTGTTTGGCCAGCACTAAAATACGTCACGTATCACGTCATGTAAACTACTTCAACCAAGAATTCTGTAAATAAAACTAAACACCAAAGTTTAACCATGAAACTATCGCAATACACTACCTTACATACTAACTGCAAAAATGAAACACAAGTAAACATAACACAACGATCATTACAACACAGATATACATAACTAGCACTGCTGCTTCCGAAGAACGTGCAGTAACACAAAAGGAATTAAATACTGAACTATGTATTAAATGAATAGGTTATTACCATGGTTCAAAAGAGGTACAAAAGTACATTGCTTATTGTAAATTGAAGGAAAGTGCCCGAATATGTTGAGCGCATTGCGTACATATTCATGTTTATATTGCTTTCAGTTAGTGTAGCATCCGACAGCACATGGGAGGAGTTGGCCAAACAAAACTTTTCTACATTCTGAATTACGTCATTTCAAGCTATTGATTAAATAAACATTCACTTCAAAGTGTTTGAGTATGTCGTACTCGACATTTTAAGCGTTCGTTTATTTAATATAGACCTGTTTTAAAGGGGTGAGGGGATTAGAATGATAGAAACAAACAGCAGTGTGTACCAGAAGGCAAAACAAAACTTATACCAAATAACAAGCCAATGAGGTGGATAATTCCCAATAAGTTCCTTTGGGGAATGAAAGCTCTTGACCATTTTTTGTTTTTGAATTAAAGTGTTATTTATACTATGACATCTTGTCTGGACCTTATTAGGAATCATCCACCCCGTTGGCTTGTTATTTGGGATTAGAATGATAGTTAAGGTTAGTGAGATTTATAGTAAGAACAGAGTTGTTTGAAGTAACTTATAGATCAAAAAGAGTTTCCTACTGGTTTTGATGGGTAAAGATTGGGGTAAGCTAGAGGAAGGCTCCAGGAGATTAGGATGTTTATCTATTTGGATAGATGCAGGGGCAGATTTTAGTATTTAGTAGGTAGTTCTTTAGGGTGAGTTTAAATTTGTTGAAGCAGGTAATGGTGTTTATGCTGGTTGGAAGCGAGTTCCATAGTTTAGCAACAGTGTATGAGCAAAGGCATTGCTTGGATCTTTTGTTTGGTACATGAACAGTTATGAGTTGCTTATTTTCAGAGCAAAGGTTTCTGGTGGGGCTATAGGGTATTAAAATGTTCTTAAGGGCAGAGCAGTTGTTTGGATTGTAGACAATTTTATGTGCTATGGACAGTTGAATGTGGTTGAGGTGATGTGGAAATTCCAGTCAGCTGAATTATTTTAAGGCGCGACAGTGATGTGAGTGGTTTGAGCTACCTGTGACAAATTTGGAGATTTTATGGTAGCAGGACCAGAGCTTATTTTGTAGAGATGAGTGCAGGTTAGTAAAAATGGGGGCGCTATATAAAAGGGATGGAAACAATTAAGTGTTGGTGAGAGCTTTTTTGGTGGTGCTGTCCATGGAATGCTTATGTCTGCATAGGGCTCCTAATCTGCAGTGTTTTTTTTTAATGGCATTACCAATATGATATTCAAATGTAAGCTTATTGTCAATGGTAATACCTAATAGTTTAGCATGGGATATGATTTCAGTTCCTGTTTTGCTTTGGGAGAAAATATGAAAGTGAGAGTCAGGTGAGCGGGTTTTGCTGCAAAGAGCAGAAGTTTTGTTTTTTTGGCATTAAAGAGTAGTTGTGATTCAGTTAACCAGGCTTCGATTGCCGTGAAGGTATCTTGGGTTATTTGTTGGAGGTGTTGTGGGTTATTTGAGGAGGAGATGATGGTAGTTTTGTCTGCATGTTGGATAATAGAGCTAAGAGGAGAAGCAGTGTGAAGGTTGTTGGTAAATATGTTAAAGAGTAAAGGTCCAAATATGGACTCTTGCGGAACTCCAGTTTGATTGGTTTGGTATTCTGATGGGGTATTTTGCCATTTTATGCATTATTGCCTGTTAGTGAGGTAGATATTAAACCATTGGTGGGTGGGGTGCAGCCAGATGTTCTTTGTGTGATACTGTATTGAAAGCCTTTGATGGGTCTAGTAGTAGTAGAGAAGTAATATTACCAGAGTCAATGAATCTCTGTGCAGTGTTTATGAAGGAGATAAGTGCAGTGCTTGTACTGTGTGAGGGATGAAAGTCATGTTGGGTGGGGGTGAGTAGGTTGTTGTGTGTGAGATGGTGAAGTAATTGTTTATGTATGTACTTTTCAAGGAGTTTGGATAGTGGGGAGAGGATAGAGACTGGACTTAAAAGGCGATAGGGATTGGAGGTTAAAAAATTTTGAACAATAGTGTGTGAGAGTGTTAACTATGAGATGGTTGCAGGTGAGATATAGGTATCATGTTACCAGAAGTTAGGAAGTGAAGACAATGATTAGAAGTATGTGACTGTTAATTCATTTGTTAGGTGGTTAGTACTAGAAGGATAATGAGGGGAATGGAGCAATAAGAAATGAGAGTAAATAGAGGAAAGAAAGTAGTGTGGGAGAGAGAGGGAAGAGTTCAGGTGGGTGATTGCAAAGACAAGACCAGGTGCTGTTTAGGTAATGTTTAAGAATTTTATTGAATTCATGAACATGGGAGATGTTTCTGAGGGTCGGAGGGAGCTTGTTCCATGATAGAGCAGAAATGTAGTTATAGAGATTCTGTCTAATAGATTTTCTAGGCATGTTAATCTGTAAGAGACATTGATCAGAGCTTCAGAGGGATCGAGGAGGGTTGTAGAGGGAGACAAGAATGTTTAGGTTAGGGCAAAAGAACGGCTTGTTCAGGATAGAATGGATGATGAGAAGTTGCATAAATAAGAGTTGATTGGCAAACTCAAACCAGCTGAGAGTGTTGAGAGCATGACAATGGTGTGATTTTAAGGGCATATTAGATGCAAACCTTGCTACTTTTTTTTAGGTAGTTTTCAGTTTGGAGAGTAGAGAGGACTGTAGGTTAGTTAAGATTTGTGAGCCATAGAATAGGTGAGGGAGAAGTTAAGCTTGGGCTATTGAAATTCTGGAGATGGGTGTAAGGAATCATTTATTTCTTTACAGAAGGCTGAGCTTATGGTGGGTTATCTTGATACAGTGATGTACATGGAGGTCAAATTTAAGCTAGTCATCTATGATTGCTCCAAGGAGTTTGGTGTGGGTATCAGCTGTTATAGTAGTGTTGTTAAGGAAAGAGATGGTGAAGGAGGATTTATTATGGTAGGGGGATTTAGGGAAGAAGAGAAGAGAAGAAGTGTAGTCTTTTTATTGTTAAGTATGAGTTGGTTGTCAGAAAAGCATTTTTCAGTGAGGTTAAATGATGTTTGTGTCAGGATGAGCAGGTCAGAGGGGTTGTCAGTTGTGGGGATGATTGAGGAGTGGTCTGTGTACTGTATGAAGGATGACTGAGGACAGGATGGGTGAAGTTGGTTAGTAAAGATGTTAAAGAGAAGGGGGCCTAGAACTGAGCCTTGTGGGACATCCATTTTAATGAGGAGATAGAGGGATAGAACAGAGAGCCATTTGACAGATTGCTGTCTGTCTGTGAGGTAGCTGTTAATTCAGGAGTTAGTTGGTGGGGAGAGATTAAGTTGAGACAGTTTGGAGAGGAGGATGAAGTGAGAGATAGTGTCAAAGGCTTTGCAGAGATCTAGTACGAGTCAGGACACTAGTTTATTATTATCTCTGACAAGGGTGATGGAGCTTGTAAAGGAAATTTGTGCTGTAGAGTTGGTGTGGTGGGGGCAGAAGCTATGCTGGGTAGGGATGATCAGGTTTTTTTGAGTCAAATAGGCCATGATTTGTTTATGAACACAGTGTTCAAGGATTTTAGAGAGGGGAGAGAGTATGGCAATGGGTCAGTAATTAGAGAGCTCTATTGAATGTTTGCCTTTGTGAATTGGTATGATATGGAAGTTTTTCCAAAGAGTTGGGACAGCGGATTCTATGATTGAGTGATTTATGTGGATGGAGACTAGGTATGCAATGGAGTTAGTGGCTGCATTTAGGAAAAGAGGTAGTAAGTTATCAGCTAAGGGGGAGTATGGTTTGAGTTTGAGTAGTAGCCTTTTGATATAACTGTTTGGGATGTTTTTAATGAGAACGGGCTGTTTTGTATACGGGGGTGGTGGGTGGTGAGGGGTTGGTAGGGTTAGTAATTTGCACATGTCTGCTGATGGTATCAATAAAGTATGAAGGGGTTGTGAAATGAGTGATTACCGGGAAGGAGAACTTGGTTAATAGTGTTCCAGAATTTTTGGGGGTTTCTCAGGACAATAGTTAGGAGTGTGTGGTAGAACTTCTTTTTATCAGTGCTAATCTGTTTTTTGGTTAGGTTTTGGAGTTCTCTATATTTTTGGAGGTGTACAATAGATTTAGTCTTAATCCAGGCAGAATCTCTTTTATGGTTGAGAGACCGGGTAGAGTTAGTGAACTAAGAAGAACAGCATGATTTGACTCTGACTGTTCTGAGAAGGGCAAGGGTGTTAAGTATATTTAGAAAGATGGAGATGAATTGAAGAACAGCTTTGTCGAGATGGAGGGATAAAAGGCAGGACCAGTCAGTTGTGGACAGATAATTATTGAAAGTATCAGGGTTAAAGTTCATTAGTTTCTGGCATTCCTTAAGTTTGTGAGGTCAAGAAACGTGTGGGGAGTACCTTAGGATGCATATTGGGGAGTGGTCACTGATTCAGTCTGGAAGTTATTCAGGGTGGTGATAGAGATTAGGATGGGAGACCATAATCCAGTCAAGGATAGAGTAGGTATTAGTGGGTTTATGAAGAAAAGTGGAAGAGGACATAAGTTAGTTGTAACCATACAGGTGGATGCTGGTAGAAGAGGTGTTAGTAGAGGTGGAAGCCAGTTAATGTTGACATCAACTAATACTAGTTTCATTAGGTATATTGTCAGACATCCAGTGAAGAATTTGCTGTAGTATGGGTATGTTTTCTCAAGGGGGTATGTAGATGGTAGTTTTAACTATGGTTTTATGGTTGATGAGTTTATAGTTACCAATAATGAGTTCAGCAGGGTGAAAAGAGTGGGGGTGGGGTGGTATGGGGAAAATGGTTAGGAGATCTGAGTACATGATGTCAACACCTCCTCCTTTTTATGAGTTCTATCAAGATGTAGGATGTTGTATCCAGAGGAGAGAAATTCAGTGTCAGTGTTATGAGGTTTAAGCCATGTTTCTGAGAGACAGTGATTATGCTGGGAGAGTGCTGAGCTATCCAAGAGTGCAATTCAGATATCTTGTTAAGGACGTTGTGGATGTTTACAGAGTAGAAGAAGAGGTGTTTGAGACTAGAATTAGGAGGCTGTGGAAGTGTGAATGTAGCAGTGATAGGCTAAGATGAGTTGAAGTGTGGGCTAGGGTTGTGGTGGATATCACCTGAGAGTTGAATGATGTTGTGAGCGTGGAGGAGAAACGGTGAAATGGTGTAGGTGGAAGACATTTTTGCTTAATTTTGTTCTGTGGGGAGATAGCTGCAGGCAATTTGATCTTGGGGAGTGTGTATTCAGTGCACAAGAAGAGTGCAGGTGATATGGAAGAGGAGTAGTGGTAATTAGTATTTGTAGTTTGTTGAGAGGAGGTAGGGTTGTGGGGATATACGTTTAGCTGATTGTGATAGGAGGTGAGGTTAGAAAGGAATAAAAGAAGAAAGGATGAGCAGAGAAGGAGGAACATGTTGAGGGGTAAGGTGTGAAATGGGAGTGTGTTGGGAATGTGGATGAGGGAAATTATGTGGGTTTAGTTTGAATGTGGTGAATGGGGTTAGTGAGTGAGTGTGGGCAGATGGGTGGGGGTATAGCATAGTAAGCAGTGGGAGGTGTTAATTAATACGAATTGGACCAGATTGGGTGAGGTTTACAGAAAGTGGTAGTGAAGAGGGGGTGGAGTATAGAAGGTTAGCTATAAAGGTAATAGATGCAGCAGGGAAGCCAGGTAGAGCAGCAGAGAAATAGGGAAGATTGAGGAGCTGTAGGAATAATTAAAGTTGGTAAGCTAGAAGTGAGTGGTGGGAGCTGTAAGACAGAACAGAAGTCCTGGAATAAGTGGAAAGTTGTAGCTGGAGTGGATTACAGAATATAGGGTACTGTTGGAGAGTAGACAGAGAATGATACCAAGATAAAAGAGATAGATTGAGGGAGTAGAAGGTGTTCTGGTCACATGCATTGGTAAAA
Source organism: Protopterus annectens (assembly GCF_019279795.1). Lineage (NCBI taxonomy): Eukaryota > Metazoa > Chordata > Ceratodontiformes > Protopteridae > Protopterus > Protopterus annectens. The sequence continues at coordinate 523,599,484 of NC_056729.1, forward strand.
GGGTATGGTACACAAGTAATGGTAAGATAGTTGAGCAGATTAAAACATACAAGTACTGCACTGTTGGGTTTCCACAGTATTGGAGGGGTTATTAGAAGGAGGTAGGGAGTTATGAAGTAGTAAGTAGGCTGGGTAGATTTAAAAAGCAGTACAGGAGATATAGGTAGGAAGGAGGCTATGCAGCTAAATTCACAAATTATTAACTACAAATCAGAAACTAATGGTGACAAGCTATAATGCAAGTTACATAAGATAAGTTAGCATTTCAACAGCCTATGTACACATACACAGAAATTCAAAACAGTTTAGTTCCATTCACATTTTGGTAAAGCTTCTGTGATTATTCTGGAAGATAGGTAGTAAAACATTCACATCACTTAAACTATAACTGCAGTCTAGCAGCACTTCTGAGTTCTTCAAGGAAAGTAAATATTACACTGCCAGGTATTAAATGCTTAAGGACCTAAGCACACTTTTAGAAAAGAAGAGGTACTCTGGTCATAAGCTTAGCAATAGACTTGGTGAGGTACACTGGTGTTACAAACCTAGTCATCCACCTAGCCAATGCTAATTCAAATACATTTAAAGTGTAAACTCTTAAACGCAAGGAAGGAACTACCAAATGCTAATTCAGATACATTTAGAGTGCAAGCTCTTTAAATGCGAGTTTAGCAGTAGACCTCATGAGGTACGCTGCAGATACAAATCATTACAGCCAACTAGCCAATGCTAATTCAAAATAGATAGTTTCCATGGCTTTTTACCAGGTCCAGATATTTTCCAATTGCATTTAGAATTAAGTGTTCGTGCATTTGAATGATGCTGCTTTTGGAAGAACTAATCATGGACCTACTCATTGAATGCACACTGATCTGGTCTCACTCATCAAACTCTCCTGTTGTTCACTACTTCCAGTGACTATAAGCCACAATCATTAAGGGAGACTGCTGCCTGTTGTAAACTGGAGATCATGCAAACACAGAGAAGAGTAAACTATTTACTTCGTAAAATAGCAATTGTTTCCCATTCTTCATGGTCGCTTATTCTTGGAGTTAGTGAATATAAATAGTTGAGGTTGAGGAGATGAAATCATCCACATGAGAGTCACTTATTGAAATCTTTTTTCCTGATTTATAGACTTAAGTGATCTGAGTGGTTATGGTCACTTTATATAGTTCTTTTTTTTTTTTTTGGGTTGTGTATAATGATCAATGTGGTTTTACATATATGTTAGTATGGAGTATAAACCATGAGGTCCTGATAAGTTGCTACATGATGAATTGTTCTGTAACTGATTTTTGTGACATTGTCTTCATTAAACCCAGGTCAGGTAAGGTGGGTTCAGTAACATTATGAGTGTATATCTCCATTGTAACTGATTTACACATTGCACTGAAATCCTCCTCCCACTCTTACTCCTGTACTCCCTGGGTTTACTGAAGTCATCAACGTTCAGTTCTCTTGACCCATTGAACTAACTGTATATGAAATGTATTATCACAAACTGCATAAGTCTAATAGATATAAGAACCATTTTGAGTAAATTTGAAAATAATCTTGTTTTACTATATCTGCTGTGCTTTTTGAAGACCAATACTATGTTTTTAGCATTTAGAGCTAAAGCAATGATGAAAGGATTTACTTGAAATTGTGTGCACTGTTTTCCTTAAGACAAATTATTTTCTGGTGAGAAGCATGCATTTTTTTTCATTGCATCATTTTTAGGCTTACTTTGAGCAGTGTTAAGGGACACTAGTGAAAATCTGATTTAACAAGAAAGCTTATACATACACATATAGACAGTGTGCACACGTATTCAAGCACGCACACACAAACAGACACACACACACACACACACACACACACACACACACACACACACACACACACACACACACTTATACAATTACTCTGCAATAGCCAGTATTTAAAACCATGCCTACTACTTGGTTCTGCATTATGCCTTACCTATTTTAATGAAGATTTGCAACTTTGAAATTACCCATGTGGATAATCATTTGAAATGCTGGCTCCCATTAGAACGAGTCCCGAAATGCGGAGACTGAATGTCTAGAAGAATGGACTTACATATTTAAGTCTGAGATGCTTTTTCTCAGAATATTCATTTTTCTCCAAGGTATGGTAATATCAGAGTTGGTATATATAAGTTTGGGGTGGGGGTGGGAGGTGCAGGGGGATGCTTGCCCATTTCTTCGAAAAAAGAAGTTTTAAGGAGAAGAGTGATTTTCAAGATCTGCTCTTCTCCTGTGTTTTCAGTCTTTTTTTTTTTTTGGCTTATTGGCATTTGGCATTTCAAGTGTCAACATTTCAATAGGGAACCCGTATGAGATTTTATTTTGGAGAAATTCCTCTAGACCTTCCACTGAGCCATTTTGAATTCAACTTTCTTTATGCATGCCAAGGTAAGCTGAATTTTCATTCATTAGCAGATCAGCAGGTCCAATGACATGACTTCTGTGATCTAGCAAGTAACAGTCTTCATACAATACAAATTTCAAAATGTAGGAGAATACATCTCAAAATGATTACTCCAAATCTGCTATGGCTGACAGAATAATCCACACAAAATAACTTATTTGTTTAATCTTTGTACAAAGAAACTAGCCATGAATTTTTTGATGCATCTTTTAAATATGTATCCAGGCAGTATGTCTTGTTACTGTATCAAGGCATTAGAAAGTTATTTAAAATAACAAAATGACAGCGGAATGCATTTCTCATTCCAGTGAAATGTTCAGTGGAAAGTGATGGAATTGTAATAAAATAAAACTTTTAGCAACATTGTCTTAGCTCTAAAACAGATGATTGGGTTCTTTAATAAGAAATTGTGTCCTGATGTTATGAGGCATAAAAATTGGTTATATTGGGAAAATCGTATTATTATTATTATTATTATTATTATTATTATTATTATTATTATTAATTAATCAGATTATTACTGAGATATCAAAAGTAAGAATCACTAATATTTATTTTTTAGAATTATATATCTGTACCTTAATATTAAAGTTTGTGTATAAATCATAATAACAGTTCTACAATACATGCAAGGGAGAAAAGTCCACAGTAAATTTTACCTTGCATTCTGGTTCTTTCATTTCTGTGATTTATATTTAAACCATAGTGAACAGTAGTAGTTATTTCATTAGTAATGGTCAGTTTAAAAAAAAATCAATGTGTGTTTGTTTTATTGCTTTACAGCTCCTATAATAATGTATTCAGATGAATTCATAAATGTTGCTGGTGTTTACAGCATATTGTTGTCATTGAAGCAAATTGATGTGAATTGGCCTTCATATGGCTACTGGAAAGCTATTTGCCAAATGTCTCTTTAGGTGAACAACAGTTTCATAGATTTGCTACCACTGTCCCTACTTCATGCCCCTAATTACTGTCCCAAAATATTACTTGTAGCATCACTCACAATGATATGCCATAATATAGGTTTATTATCAAAAGAAAAGAAAAAAACATTCTGTGGTGTTTGCCTTTGCTGTCTGCTTGTCAGTGTTTGACACAGGAATGTATTTCTTGTCTTTTGTTTTATCGTTTTACTTAGCCATAACAGAGAACAGCTGTTACACGTAAGAGACATCTGCATAATTTGTATTGTAAATGAAGTGCACAGAAGATTGGTGACATTGCTTTGAATTGGAACTTTTAAATATGCCTTTTTTGAATGAAATAGATAAACAGAGGGAGAAGAAAACATGCATGTTTTGCATTTACAAACACAGACAATAAATGAAAATATTTTAGCTCTAGTGTAGTGCTCAGCTGTCTTTCAGTAGAGAAAAAAGTGTTGAATCCTATGTAAAAGCTGAATTTTAAGGTAGTCCAGAGCAAGGCTTGCTCATAATGGCAAAAGATACAAACTTCCATGAAAACTATATAACTTTTCTGCTTGCAAAGTTCTTTCCAACTGTCTGGCATTTGACAACATTGCACCAGAAAACCAAACATTATATACATTTACAAATACACACACACACACACACACACACACACACACACACATGCAAATAAAAACACTTTATTACACTCATAAACTTGCACCATCTATGTTGTACTATCTCAACAGCTATCCCTGCAGGTTTATTTGCTTAATACAGAAACAAAACATATCTACATTTGGTAAAAATATATTTTATATATTTATTTTGTTGAAGATGGCAGTATTTGAAATCACAAAGCGATAATAATAACATATTTCTCTTTTGAATGACATATATAAGGTTGTATAGCTTAATAATTCAGCTGGAATTTTAAGTTGATGCACATGAAATGTTGACATTTTTTTTCAACAAAGAAAACTTCAAGACAAGAAAATATAATGCTCTCATCAAATTATAGAAGTACGTTTTTAAAATAAAACAGATTATTTCAGTAGTAATAATATGCTCTAAGGAAAAAATGATATTGGTATCATGCAGTATCAGATTAAAATCAGACCAGTGGCATAATGGGGAACCGGATAGCACTGCAGCCTCAGAGCAAGAGCTTTCCCAGTTTAGCTCTCAGTTGGGATGCCTTCTTCGGTGAGTTGGCATGCACAAAGTGTTCCCATGGATGTTTTCTAGGTTTCCAGTGTCCAAAGATATTCAGTAATGTGGCTGTGGGACTCTAAACTGACCATGTGAGTGAATACATGTGTGATATGAAAGAAAAACCTGTCCCTTTGCCTTGAAAACTCCACAGGTAGCAGTGGCTGTCCTTGGGGGTCATTTGAGAAATTGGATGTGACTCATAAGAGTCAGTAAGAGATGTCCTCCTGTGGATCTAGGTGCAGCATTTTGGTACATGTAATCCATAGAAATACTCTGTAAATAATCTGAGAATGAAACTTGTAAACAACTTCTTTAAATTTGCCAACACTGGTGATACAGCTGAACGCACACATACACAGTGTATAATTTTAACATTCCAGGTCCTTTTTCATTGCTGCTTTTACATTTCTTACAAAGGTTTCCACAGTTTGCAGATGAGAAAAAAACAGGTTAGAAACACTCTGAGTTAGAAAGTTTGTATTTTAAAGACAGCAGAATTCAACCCTGGCCAACTCCGAAGCACCACAGTTTATTATTAGGAAGTAGGGCGGCCATGGTGGTGCAGCGGTTAGCATTGCCGCCTCACAGCAAGAGGTTCTCTGGTTCAATCCTTGGATGGGGTGCCTTCTGTGTGGAGTCTGCATGTCCTCCCTGTGGTTGTGTGGGTTTCCTCAGGGTGCTCCGGTTTCCTCCCACATCCCAAAGATGGTGGATTGGGCACTCTAAATTGGCCCTAGGTGTGAGTGTGTGCATGTGTGTGCCTTCTGTGGAAGGTCGGGTGCCGGGCTGGCAACTCGACACTGTAAAACTCCACTGCCAATCATGAGCGGACAGGTGATCCACTGTGGTGACCCTTAACCGGGAAAAGCCGAAAGAAGAAGTGTCTTTTGGTGTTTCTGCACATATCCTCTCTTCTCCCTATCTCTCTTGGTGTACCACAAGGCTCAATTCTCGGACCCCTGCTATTCTCCCTTTTCATAAATGACTTACAAGTAGCTATTCCCCAAGCTACTTGCATACAATATACAGAGGACTCCACACTCATTTGCTCTGCAAAAACCATCCCAGAGCTTCAAACTATTACTCAAAAGGTAATCCATACTGTTGAAGCATGGTTCTTAAAATGCTGCCTACTTCTAAATGCCAAAAAAAAAAACTCCTCCTTTTCAATCCCACTACTAGATCCCCCCCCATTAGACTTCTCTATCTCATCTATTAACAATACCCTCATATCAGCCGACTCTTCTACCAAACTGCTAGGTGTGATGATCGACAACAATCTTACCTTTGATTATCACATAAACAATACCATTAAAACTGTAAATAGAAAACTGGGCTCCCTCTACAGAATTAAAAAATTCTTATCCCCAACAGCCAAAGCTACTTTGGCACACTCTCACCTCATTTCCACTCTCCTCTATGCCTCACCAATTTACACTAACCTGAAGAAAAATAATCTCTCTAAACTGACTAACACCTACAATAGTATAGCGAGATTTGTTACTGGTAATCAATTCAGAACTCATCACTGCCTGAACCTACAACAACTACACTGGCTTGAATTAAAAAACATGTTGCTTCTTTCCCAACTTCCCATTATCCAAAGAGCTTTTTATCTGCCTAACAACACTGCTGTACTTTCTAATCTCTTTACCCCTTATACTAACCTGAATTCACTTCGTTCCTCTAGCAAACTCCTAGTAACTTTAATTAAATCCAATAACCTTGCTGGTGACTCCCTTTTCTCTAACACCATTGGTAAACACTGGAATCAACTCCTCTCTGAACTGACTTCTATTCTATCTCCTGTCCTTTTCAAACAAAAGCTTAGAATTTACCTTAGAAATCACTGGCTATGTCCCTGCCTTAACCCAGACTGAAACCATATATTTCTACTATTCCACTTCTCCTCCATCTCTTTGACTTCTGTTACCTTCTATTTTATTTCTCCACTACATTACACTTACCACTCTACTATCCTTCTCCTCCAGATTGTAATACTCTGACTGCTGGGAGTTCATATAAGTAACTAATCTACTTACTTCATTGTCTTTGAATGTCTTTTCTCTCTTTTCCTTTCTTAAAATGTTAGATAATGCTAAATAAGTTGGGCATTTTTTTATTACAAGAATGCTGTGTGCATTTGTTGTGCAAGTGTGAATTTTGTGTGCAATTTTTTTTTTCCTATTATAATTCCATATACTGTATATTCCCTCCTTATTTTTTTTTTTAAGCTGCTCTTTTTGCATCCTATGTAATTGTTTTTATGTCTATGTGGAGCTTTTCTCCCCGGGCCTCTACTGCAAATGGAAATATATCCAGTTAGACTAGCCCGGTTAACAAATGTAAAATAAATAAATAAATAAATAAAACATCCTTCTGTTTTGCATGTGGAAGTACATGAGAATATATTCTGATGTGTGAGTTTCTTTCCACATGTACCCTGTTTTAACAGTAAGAGTCACTTTCATCTTGCTACCTATCAAAAACAGCAGCATACTCAGAAGCAAACAGAATATCTGCTTATACAGTTTTATCCAACTCACTTGGCAAAGAAAGTGCCAGCTACTCACATTTCACATTTGGACCACATCCTAATTAACTATCATTATTGTACTTTTCTGTCTGAACTGGTACTTTGTTATTCTGCTTTAAATTTTATCTAATGTAATGCATGTTTTATCAACACAGTACTATTCTGAGGCAATACGTGCTTTTCTGAACTACACAAACTGTACTTCTCTAACTCGAGCCATGACATGGGGAGGTTCCAGCAAGAGTTGTGGCATTTGCACTGCATTTTATATGTATATATGATATACAGTACTGAGGAAAATGTGAGAAACAAACAAACAAAAAAAAAAAACAGATGAGGGCGGAGCCTGAATGACTTAACTGAAAGCAGCAGTATTTTAGAGCTCCATATAACTAGTTAAATAAGACAGGAAAAATCATTCTTTTTTTTTCTTCAAAGTATAAAATCTTATAGATAAAGGACTAATTTACATAATTAGAAACTTTGGTGAAGTTTTACAAATAATTTCTTGTTAAAAAGATTGGAGATATATTCACTTGTTAAAATGAGCAACTCAATGAATTCTCACCAGGATGCTGATTTAAAGAAGGAACTGCAACAGATGGCATCTACCCTGCAGGAGTTGTCTTTGAAGATGGATGATTTTAAAGAGAACCTGGAAAATCTTAAAACAAGCAGTCAAAAACAGACTGACACCCTCAAGGAAATGCTACAACAACATCAGACAAGGATAACAGGAATAGAGGTTTCTCTAAATGACTTAGAAAGCAGACTTAATGAAGAGGAAACACAGAAAGAACTGCTTCTTAAACAAAACACTTGGTTGCTTAATAAAGTAGATGACTTGAAAAATAGGGAGAGGAGAAATAACATCAGGATTTTCAGATTACCTGAAAACACAGACGGTGAGAATATTATTTCCTTTTTATCAAGTTGGATCCCTGACTTTTTAAATTTAAAAGAAGGACTTTCCTTTGGCATTGAAAGGACACAGAGAGCTCTTAGGAAACCTGCCACTAACTCAAACTCTCCTCCTAGGTCAATAATTATCAAATTTCTTTCATACTTGGACAAGGAACTGATTTTAAGATCTGCTTGGAGGAAGGCATCTCTAAAATATAAACAGAGCCTGATAAGATTTGATAACGACTATTCATCTAGAATAATGGAACAAAGGAAAAAAGTGTGGCCAATGATAAAGTTTCTGAAACAAAATAACATCAAGGCACAACTTGCATATCCAGCTAAGATAAGAATACTGTATGCCAACGAGATGAGGACTTTTATTAACTTAGAGGAAGCCTCTTCATTTATTAAAACTAATAATGTGATTACTTTACCAGAAGATATGGATTGGATGTCACCTTCTCTCAAGAGAACAAAAGAAACAAATGCCTGTACAGATGTCAAAAAGAAGAAGCAAAAGACTGATACTGTTACAGCCAAATCTCTCAAAGCATCTACTATGATATGAATTGTTTTAACATTACTTTAAAGGACTAATTTTACTGCTTGGAATTTTAAAACAAAGGCAACTAACTACTGGAATCTTTATATTTTTTGAAAATAGATGACACGAGAGTTTTCACATTACTTCAGGTATGTAAAACAGGGTACTTTCTTTCACTGAAGGATGGTTTTATATAGCACATAAAATATTTATACTGTAAATATGTGTATTTTCTCTTACTTTTCTCTTTGCTTTCTCTCTTCTCTTTTCTCATTATTTATTTTAACTGCATCTTGTCTCCCTTTGTAAATTCTCTCCTATTCTTTATACTAATATAGTATCTATATATTTAATAACTCACTATCTATACATAGATAAATAATAGTCTAAAATAATCTAGTTTTAAGGTAGACTAATTGGAATAGTGAACTTAATTAATTGTTATTACAATATTTATTAGATTAGTGATAGTCACATTTATACTTATTGGGATTGGGGACATGTTCGTGATTAAATCTGAAATGTTCCATTCATGTACATATGTCCTTTGAATTATTTCCTTTTAGTATTAACAAATATATAAAAAAGGAGGGAAAATGTACTGTTGGTTGAGAGAAGTGAAACTTTCTTCACATTCTATTTGTGTTGCCATAGCAACAATAAACACTTGCTGCAGTTTCTAAGGACACTGTGAATCTACGAAGTGCATTTAGCCTCACAGATAACAAATAATAAGAAAAAGTAATGTTTAGATATTAAAATGAAAAACAACCGAAACACGGTAAAATAAATACATAATAGGATTATTTGTAAATATTTTATGATTTATTCTCATAGGATTACGTATTCCTGGAAACATAACTGAAATGTTCCCAAACTACATGTGCACTGAAATGTAGCTGCTTGATTAAAAAGTATTACTCACTTTAACATGCTGATTTCACAAGCTGTCTGCACTGTAAAAGTTCTTTTTTATATGTTACTTGAAATTGTCAGTCTCTAGAGCATATGAAAAGATACATATTACTTTTTGCAACATGTTATCTTTGCAGTTACCTCACACTCTGTACAAACTCACTTGGTAACTGATAGCTATTCATTTAAAATCAGTTTAAATATTAAATGTTCCCTTGAAATGCTATTGACATTTTGACAAAATATAATCTGAACTGTAAAATGAATGACTTGAAAGAAGTAAAGTAATGCATAGATTCCAAAGACAGTTCTTGACACTACAGTAAAAGTAAAAATATATATTCACAAGGAAGTATTGAAATGTTTTAGTCTTCCAGTTAAAATAGCTGGCTGCCAACATTTTACGATATCAGAAAGTTTAAAGAGCTAGGAAATTACTATTCTTTGTCTTTATAATGATTATTAGACAGATGTTAGACTCTAGAATAATGCAAATAAAAGATCAAACTTACTAAAATATTTAAATCTAAATAAGGCACAAGTAGTATTTCTCCAGGAAATGCATTTTAAGACTAATGATAGCTTGTTTTGGAACCTTAAGGACTATACAGTTTTAGTTCAATCCTCCTATAGAACAAAGACAAAAGGAATATAAATTCTCTGGAAGAAAAACATAAACTTATTTTAATGAATTGTAAGATATGTTTATGAGGAAAAATGGACTCAGTTACTCACACTGGACTACGCATTCCTGGAAATTCAACTGAAATGTCCCCAAATTACTTGTGAATTTAAATGTAACTGTCTGATTAATAAGCATAATTTGCTTTAACAACCTGAATCCATAAACTATCTGCTCTATATATGCTACATTATATATGTCACTTCCATGTGACAGTCTCTAGAGCACATGAAAAAATGCATATTATTTTTGCAACATGCCATATTTACACTAATCTTACATTCTAAACTAACTCAATTGGCACACTGACAAGTTATTTGAAACATCAGTCTAAATATTAATTGTGTCCTTGAAATATTGTAGCTTTTTTGACAAAACAAAACCTGAATTGAAAAAGGAATGATTTGAAAAAGTCAAGTATTGTGCAGATTTCAAAGACAGCTATTGACACTACAACATAAATAGAAATGTATACATGCAAGGAAAAATTGAAATGCTTTATACTTTTAGTTAAAATACCTTATTGTTAACTTTTTTCTTTATCAGGAAAATTAAAGAGCTAGGAAATTATTTCTAATTTGCCTTTTTAATGTTTACTAAAGTGATGTTAGTTTACTGCGGTAGTGGTGCTGCGGTAGCATTGTTGCCTCACAGCAAGACATTGTGCCGTTCGATTCTCAGCTAGAGCGTCTTCTGTGTGGAGACATACGTGAATGGGCATACCTTCGTTGAAGGTTGTGCATCAGGGCTGGCAAACTTGGCACATAAAAAATCTACTGCCAATCATTGTTGGACCGGGTTCTGCTGTGGTGACCTCTAACCGGGAAAAGCCAAAAGACACAAACAAACTAAAGTGATGTTAGTCACTGACTTGTTTAATGGATTGTGAGTCATGTACAAGATGGACTTGTTTGTGCTTGTGTCTTTTGGCTTTTCCCGGTTAGGGGTCGCCACAGTGGAACTCCAGTCCGCTAATGATTGGCAGTAGATTTTTACATGCAGAGTTACCAGCCCTGATGCACAACCTTCAATGAAGGTATGCCCATTCATGCATGTCTCCACACAGAAGATGCTCTAGCTGAGAATTGAACAGGACAACTTCTTACTGTGAGGCGACAATGCTACCGCAGCACCATTACTGAATGTTATTTATGTTTACCTATGTTTGCTGAATTGCTTTTATTAGTACTGATTTAAAACAAGGGAAAAAAGGGAAGGGAAATCTCTGTTTTTGGTCAAGGGAGGAGAGGCTTAAGAGTATTCTAACTGCCCCGAGAACTCTCTAAGATGCTCTAAATACTATTTGATTAATACTTACCTAAGGTAAGTCTTGATTACCATATAGGTACCTTTACATTCATTCTAGACCTGATGTGATTACCCATTCTTGTAGCAGGAGTTGCCCTATGCAGGATGGGAGTTATCAGGGTGATCGTAGTTCATTCTTAGACTCTGCTTTGTAAATCTATAAATATTTAAAAGCACTGCACACTAGAATGTAAGGCGTCTCTACTCTGAGTCAGGATACCACTGATAAGCCATGTCTTTTCATAAGTTTAAGTTGAAGCTGGTGAGCTGAAGAGTGGGAAAATAAAGGAAAACAGTACACCTACAGTAAATTCATATTTCATTGGTAATCACTCATTGTCACCTGTAGAGTTCTTTTAGTCAAATTATTTTAGTAATAATCTATTTGTTGTTGGCTTATTTAGTGTATGCTCCTCTGTTGCATTTAATTTATCCAAAATGACATATCTGACATGTTTGGGATCTCTTAAGGGAAACTAAATATTGAACATTTTCTAAGTCACTACTAACATTCATCCTGATATATAAAATACTATAGAACAATAATAGAATAATATAGAATTTCATATCTCTTTTAGGAAAATTCTCCATATAACAATTTAATATATGGAGCTCAGTTGATATTGTTGGTTAAAGGTATGAGTGATAATCTAATAGATCTATTTTATCTGTTGGATTAGGAATGACTTTCATTCCATGTTTAATGGGAAGTTCATATTTACTTGCATTTACTACTTTAGAATTAATGTTTTATAGAAGTACTTTTTTAAAGCCTGACCAGAATTTTACCCTACTTATATTTAAAGAAGAAAGAACATTAAATTACACTCCCAAGTTAACACACATAAAAATAACATCCAATGTTATCAGAAAATATAGTATAACTACTGTAATCAAAATAAAAAAGAAGCAAAATTTTTCTTCCAACAATAACTTGAAATTGATTTAACATTCTTATCATTAAATACTAATGGCTTAAATAATGCAAATAAAAGATCAAACTTACTAAAATATTTAAATCTAAATAAGGCACAAGTAGTATTCCTCCAGGAAACACATTTTAAGACTAATGATAGCTTTATTTGGAACCCTAAGGACTATACAGTCTTAGCTCAATCCTCCTATAGAACAAAGACAAAAGGAGTATCAATTCTCTGGAAGAAAAACATAATCACTCCAAAAGTTATTTACAAATATGAAGACAAAGAAGGTCTACTAGCATTTGTTATAATTAAATTTAATAACAGAATATGGACCTTAGCTAATCTACATTGGTTCCCAGGAACTGGAGCAGGAATGGTTAAAAACACCTAGATTTTATTTCCAACAATTATAAAGGAAATCTTATACTGGGAGGAGACTTTAATTGTACCTTAGAAGCTTCTGAAACCACAAAGAAGTCTTTTCGCATAGCAACTATTTCAAAATCCTTAAAAAATGGATTAATTTCATTTAATTGACACTTTTAAAGTAAAAGATGATAAATCCTTATTATTTTCCCATAAAGACCATAGATTTGGAACACAAATCAGAATAGACAAATTATTCGTAGTTCAAGATTTACAAACAAAAATCCTCAACTTCTCAATAGTTGCATGCCCCTTCTCAGATTATGACTCTCTGATAATGAAGCTCCAAATAGAGTTTAAACCTTTAATCTTCTCAACTAGAATTCCATCATATATCATGAAAATTAAAGTATTCAGACCCTGGATGATGTCAGAACTGCAATTATTTCTTGAAATTAACAATACAACAGAAATCAGTAGAGTCATGGTTTGGGACTCATTAAAAGTGTATTTATTTGGTAAGACCCTTAGCTGGTACAAAAACAAAGTTAGAGAGTGGGAATCTGAATCATTAGACTTGCAAACCAGACTCTTGACAGCAAAATCTAAAAAAAATCAGAACTGTCCAGAAGTCAAAAAAGAAATAGAGGAATTAAATAAAAATATAATGAAATTCTAACACACAAAACTTGTCTAGCCTTGGAAAAATTAAAAATAAACTCATTAGCTACCTCCCCCAGATATCTACATAACGTATCTACAAGAATTAAAATACAATCTAAAGCAAATAACTTTAGTAGTACATATCATGAAAAGAAAGGGAAAAAAGTATCAGATATAGGAGACATCATTGAAGCATTTCGGTTCCATTATATGGAACACTTCAAAAAAGAAGATTTAGATACCAATCAAATAAACTTAGATACAAACCTTATCAATATAAAAAAAATTCCCGAAAACTTAAAACTAGACCTACAAAAACATATATCCTACATAGAAATTGTTGGCAAGATAAAAGAAAGTAAATCTAACAAAGCTCCAGGAATAGATGGTATAATTATGGAAATTTACAAACTCTTCCCTTCAACAGTAATCTCCCTTTTTCATAAAACTTTGCTAAAAGTCCAGTCAGAAGCAAAAATACCACCCTAATGGAAATATTCTCTCATAACACCAATTCTAAAAGATAATAAACCATCAGATCTTTGCACCTCATACAGACCTATATCATTATTGAATAATGACTACAAAATATTCATGTTAATCCTAGCCAACAGAATGAAAATCCCACTTTCAAAGACAATTAATAATGATCAAACTGGATTTTTATATAACAGGCACACACATGATAATATTAAAAGGATACTTACTCTTATAGATTATGTGAATAAAAAATATAGAGAAACACTTGTAATCAGATTAGACATAGAAAAAGCCTTTGATTCCCTCAACTGGGAATATCTATTTAAAACTTTAGCATTATTTAAATTTCCTCATCCCTTCATATTATTACTAAAAAACATATATATTAATAACTTAGCCTACATTAAATTAGGTCCTTTCACCTCAGAATATATCCATATAACAAAAGGTACTAAACAAGGATGCCCACTTTCTCCTATTTTATTTGCTTTGGATATAGAAATACTTGCAGAAATAATATGCAATAATCCAAGAATAAAATGAATAGAAGTCTATGACCAGTACATATCTAAAATAATGCTTTTTGCTGATGATATTTTATTAACCCTATCAAACTCCAGAGAATCATTAGGAGAGCTGGAAGAAGTAATTTAGAAATTTTATAAGATTTCAGGTCTACACTTTAATAGATCAAAATCAAAATTTCTATTTTTAAATAAGAAAAAAGAACTACAAGTTACAGATAAATCCATCCTAGGAAAACAAGAACTTACGCTAAATTATTTAGGAATAGTGTTATGCAAAAATATAAACAAAACAATATTAAAAAATTATAAAAACATTATTGAAACAATAAAAATATATATAGAAAAGTGGAATAAAATTATATAAAAGACAGATTATTAATATTATATAGATTATTACAGATAATTGAAGACAGATTGCAATTAATAAAATGGTCATATTGCCAAAAATACTATATGTAGCATTAGCAATACAGTTAATTCCTGAAAGATGCATTCTTAAAGAAATAAACTCATGTTTAATAAAATTTTTATGGTATCCCAAAAAGAATAGAGTTGCTCCAATTCATCACATTAGACCTTGGAAACAAGGAAGATTGAACTTCCCAGAAATAGAAGCATATATAAAAGCATCTGTACTTAAAACTACAGTAGACTGGATACAATCAAATTATTTTGCCAACTGGAAAGAATTAACAATGTCTATATTAACAAATTAATGGAATCTGTTAAAAATCTGTAATAGTAGACAAAATCAAACAAACCCTGGTACATACTATGCATAAGTATACAATATAATATAACAAAACCTTCTAAAACAACACTAATTAATCATTACATCAATTCCTTTAGGAAACTTATCAATGCAAACATAGACCTAAAACTTTGGTTTGACCTTTGAACCCCATTTACCATCACTAAGAACTTTCCTCACAAAATATATAGGGAAACAATAACCTCCTGGGAACAAAATGGATTCTTATGCTGGTTTCAATGTGTAAATAAATTAAATGTTTTAGATATACATATGATAAAAACTGCTTACAATATTCCAACACAGGACTGGTTAACCTTACAAAGCATTCTAATGTACACTCAAGATTTATGCAGATTAATTAATAATTCCTCATTTAAAGATATTCCAAATCTAATAAGTTTTCTGTATGAATTTATATATAATAGTTTTGTTTGTTTCAGCTTTTCCCGGTTAGGGGTCGCAACAGCGGAACTCCGGTCCGCTAATGATTGGCAGTAGATTTTGATGTGCTGGCTTGCCGGGCCTAACACA
Organism: Protopterus annectens; assembly: GCF_019279795.1. Taxonomy (NCBI): domain Eukaryota; kingdom Metazoa; phylum Chordata; order Ceratodontiformes; family Protopteridae; genus Protopterus; species Protopterus annectens. The sequence goes on from NC_056729.1 coordinate 523,615,187, forward strand.
CCACCTTCAACTAAGGAATGCCCATTCATGCATGTCACCACACAGAAGATGCTCTAACTGAGAATCGAACAGTCAATGTCTAACTGTGAGGCGATAATGCTACCGCAGCACCACCACCACAGTAATAGTTGTGAAAAGAAAAATTCAATTTCAAATCTATATAAAGAGTTAATAACATATAAAACAATTCCCAAACCATCATACTGGCAGTTCTAAACAAAAGGTCTGTCATTGCAGTTAACAGAATAAATTAAAACTAACATCTTACTATCAGTTAATTACACTTCTAACACACAGTACTGGAAAATATTTAACTGGAAATACTTGCATAGAGCATTTTTCACACCAGACAGAATTAAAAAGATCAGTACTACTACAAATGTTTTTTGCTGGAGGTGTGAAAAGTCAAATAAAGCAGACTGGATTCATATTTTTTATGAATGTAATAAAAATAAATCATATTGGAATGGAATCAATCATTTTTTACAAGCTTTATTTAATGAATCATTTACCTTAACTAAAGTATTGATAATTCTAAATGTAAATGAAGGTCCCTAACTGAATAAGACACATATGTATTTGTTATGGACAACACTTGCTATATCTAGGAAATGCATAACCAGAAGGTGGAATTCAAATACACCCCAACCTTGGAAGAATTCTACACTTTACTGAAAACAACTGCATTGATAGAAATAAAAATCAAAGAACTATGAAGCTAGCCCAGGCCATTGGTAAATAATCCTTGGAAGAATGTTATATCTTTGTTGGACACTCTGCAATAACCAATATTGTATCTCTGATAACTGATCTGTTAATTCTATATTTAATAACATACAGTGTATATAATTGAAAGTCAGGCTATTGTAAATATTGTATATATTTGTTTAAAATGATATTTAAAAATATTATGTAAATGTTATTTTAATTGAAAATAAGAAAAAATGAGAAAAAAGAACATGATTTATTTGTATGTTGCTTGGAAACACTGAAACTACTGGCTAATCAGTTTTGCACTAAGTATATGGTACAGCCTGTGGAATATATTTTAATTAACAGTCAGTACCAAAATCAGTATTATCAGATCAGAATGATTTTTATTCTGAATTCATGTATTATTATTATTAACCCAGTGATGTTATTCCATGTCAACCAAGTTCCAGAATTTATAGATGCTGTTTGCTAAAGGTTACTAGTAAGAAATGACAGTGACAGGCAACCTTCTAACAGGAAAAATGTAATTAGGCTGCTACTAATGCCATTATTTTTAAAATGGGTGAAGACTTTGTTTATAGCATCAGTGAAGTTGGTAGAAAAATGAGTTTAGTATGATTTTAGAAAATTCATAAGTATGGGGACATCTGGTAAGAAGAGGTTTGTGGTACTATTTGGAAGGAAGGTGGGGTCTTCAGATTTCAAATTATATAAAACTGCAATAAATATGGCTGAGAAAGTGAAACATAAAGGGTCAGATTCCAAAAGAGCTGTTCCCAGTGCAAGTCTGGTCTGATTACAAAAGACTTGCTCAGTGTAAATAACTTACTTTGGTATAAGACCTATCTATAAACAGGGTCAGATTCCAGAACACCTGCTCTACATCTGCTCTTAGTCTTTTGGAATCAGGCCCAAAGAAAGAGGGTGGAATGGTTAAAATGGGATGAGATAGCTATAAAGAGGTTCTAAAGCCAAGTGAGGGGAATAGGTCTGAGCTGTAGAGAAGCCTAGGGGTTCAAAATACAATGAGGAGTAAAATGTTTACAATAATAGCATATTAAAGGTGGGCAGGAGGAAACTGGTGATCCTGGAGAGCAAAGAAGAGGAATATTGCAGTTCAGGAAAACAAAGAGTAATAAAACATCTGCGAAATGAACAACATTTATTTATTTTTTATTTTTGCATTTGTTAACCAGGTTAGTCTGTCTGGGTTCTTAGAAGTCCTTTTTCAGCAGAGACACAAGGAGAAAATCTCTCAAAAAAAGTTTAAGTAAGCAAATAGTAAGAACAAAGATAAAAACAGATCACATTTTAAGTATACATACATTACAATATGTAACTGATGGTGATAGTAAAGAAAATTATACTATGGTTGAACAAGTAACAGACATGGTAAAAGCAAGAAAAGAAATGGAAATTCCATGGGAAAATATAAAAAAGCAGGGGCCATTATTTACATCACCCAAGTTAGAAGGGGAGGCTTGATTGTCATAGATGATTAAAGAGAATTTGGAAGTAAAAGAAAAGAGAAAATGAAAGAAATGTGGAGAATATGTTGGAAGTTAAGGTTAAATGGTCTGGTGCATGACCACTAGATAAGGCATGCATTATGTCACATTTACAAAAAGACTTAATTTACTGTTTCTTGAATAGGAAAATATAAATAATTATAAATATGAATATACAATTTTCTTAAGCCAGCTCTGTTCCTTTTATATCAGTAACAAGTGTCTCAATAACTGGAACCATTCTATGAACATATTCCTAGTGGCCATCTCCACATCACACCATTATCTAATTTAATCTGAGATGTCAGCTGTTTATTGAATTTAATGTTAGCTTATGCATGCCTAAGCGTGCTTTCTATATACACACAAATATAATCTAGTACAGTATAATATCTGATCCAAATAATGTTTCTTTTAAGCATATCCATCACCTTGCTATCATCATGCAGCATAATGTTTACTGACCTCTGCTTCTTGCTAGAAGTTTCATATGATAGCAAAATGGCATGCAGTAATTTGCTTTCATATACTAACCAAAGGGACAAAACACAGACTGATTTGTTTCAGAGAGTGAGGTACATCGCAGTTAAGAATAAGAAATTGCATCCACTAAAATAATATGAGAGCTACCCTGTCTGAAAAATACAGATATGACATCAGGTACAGTTATTCTAGTGCTGAGTCTTCTATAATTGCTAATATTAAAAAATTATGTATCTAATATCATTATAAATAAATTCAGCAGTAGAAATGTCAATGCTTGTCAGTGTTTTTGGTTTCACCTATTCAAATGAAGTTTTTAATATTACATTGTCAGATAGATGTGTCCAACTTTGTATTTTTCAAAATAACTGTAAATATACTGCAGTAAAACATCATTATCAACCATATTCCAATTACGATCTGAAAATCCTCCCAAAAAATTACTAATCCTTTTCAAAGCACATTATCTAGCCAAATAGTTTCTGCATTTATAATGATGTGTATTTTTAGCATATTTCACATTTACATTTTCTAACTCACATTCAATCTTTGCTCTTTGTAAGAGGAGCTTCTTCTACATGCATACATATTTGTAAAATTTATAGCAGACGCATTTGGAATTCCATCCAGTGTTGTAGTATTCTATTGATCCCTTTTAATCTTTGACACAGTCACCTTTTTATTATTCATATATGTATCCAACAATGGAAATATATTTGTTTTCATGTCTTCTTATTTGCAAACTAGAGGAAATGGTATATTTATGTATTCTACCAGAAATCCTTAATTGCCTGATTTAAGTACGGTACTAAATTTTTGTTTAATAAACACTGCGGATAAAAAGAAATCTTTTCTTCACAGTGTGTATATATATATATATATATATATATATATATATATATATATATATATATATATATACATATATATATATATATATATATATATATATATATATATATATATAAACCAAAAAGAGTGGGGGAGCAGTTATTACAGACTTTTTGATGTATGCTAGCAAAATGTTGGACCTTCTTAATGACTCCTCTACTTACAGGCAGGTATCTAGAAATTAAATTAACATAGCTTAGGCTAAAACAAATTGTTGCCTAGATGATATAGTTCTTTAGAGGTTTCTGTCCAATGAAGTCTTTGAATTTGTTAGAGTTAGTAAACCAGTAATTCCATTGAGTTTTGGAATACCCAAAGTCCACAAAGATCTGCACAGCTCCTACTCCTAGACCAATTGTGACAGCAAGTAAGTCAAAGATGTAACCTCTTGCTATCTATGTAGATGTGCATTTCAAAGACTTGATAGGAAAAGAAAAACATATCTTACATATCTCATGGCACCTGTTGCATTTGTTAAATTCTACCCCCCTTTTGAAGAAAATGTTATTTTCATTACTATACATGCTGATAACTTGTTCTTGGTTATCTCATATGATATAGGGTTACAGCACTTTCAGAATAAATTATTGAAGGATGATCCAAAAGCACTAATGAGATATCTATTTTACTAGAGTTTCTTGAGATGGTATTAAAAATAACTGTGTCTTTTTTTATTGTGAATTTTACCAACAATTGGCAGGGGTAGCTATGGAAAGTAGATGTGCTCCAACATATGCCAACCTAATATTAGCAGATTGGGAACACAAAACAGTCCTTACTTCACCCTACTTTAAGAAAGTGTTTAGATATTTCAGATTTTTAGATGACATCTTAATTTTGTGGACTGGTGATATCTTGACTTTTGATAAAGTTTTAGTGGAATTGAATGCTTCCACTAGTTTTTTAAAAATTTATGTCTTCCTCTGGTGTAGACTTAATCAATTATTTAGATATTACAATTTTTAAAGACTATGATCAGAAAAATATGTCTTGAATATTTATAAAAAAAGAGGCTTACTCTAATTCTTTTCAAGATTAGTTTCAGTAGATGTAACATTTCTGATTGAGTTAGAAAAATTATGCAGGATGTTTTCTGAAAGAAACTACCCACATTCATTGGTTGAGACAGTTTAAGAAGAAATACTTATAGGTAGAAAGGACAAATATACTCCCATTTTAAATGAATATGGCTATATCCAAATAGATGCAATGCACTTGACATCACACAACGACACTAATAACAATAACACTGCAGATAAAGTGGGTGCCATTAAATATAACCATCAATCACCAACACTCAAAAGAATCTTAAAAGATACATGAAATGCTGTTTTTACTGTCGAGTTTAAACAAATCTTAGGTCCACTACCTAAGATTACTTAGAGTAGGGATGATAACCTTAAAAATAATTTTAAAAGAAACAATAGTATTAGAAAATATGTCTATCAGTCAAAAATGATAAAATGTGTTTTTTGCAAAATATTGCAAATATATGCTACAGTTGAAAGTTATAAAAAGACCTTAATGTGCCAGGTGTATGTAATTGTACAACCAAAATAGTAATATATTTAGCACCATGTACCTCCTGTTCTGAATTTTACATAGCAAAAACCATAAGGATGCTTAAAGAGCAAATATATGAACATATATATATATATATATATATATATATATATATATATATATATATATATATATATATAAAACATTAAAAATTGCAAGCTTTCTACCACACCTTATAAACCCATTTTAGATTGTTTAAATTTCAATTTTTTTTTTTTTTTTTTTTTATTATCAACAGAGTTTTTACACCAGATGGAGGGGGAAATTGTGATTTATTGCTTGAACAAAAATAACTTTTTTGGCAATTTCATCTAAATGCCACAAAGAAACTGGGACTGAAAGACAAGTCGTCCCTTAATTGTATTCTCAAAAATACAATTGAAAAATTGCATTAGATTGAATTATGGCATACAACTCTTTGTTTTTAATATATTGTAATAATATAAATATGCGCACATATTTATTACTCATTCAGAAACAGTATTTTCTGTAACTATTAATTTTGTTAATTCTACCTATGTACTGATTGCTTATAGACTAATTGAATGATGTATTTAGAAACCACAATGGTTTTGTAATTTTTATCTCTGATGATGCCTTCAGGTAGAAGGTGAAAGCACGTAGAGCAATTTCATTAAACAAATAGTTTTTACTGGCATGTTTTGTGAATTATTGGATATTTGGATGTTTACATTATTGGCTTTTGTTTGCCACAGTCTATTTTGAACTGGAGAGGTGTTTTGCTGGAGGAGTGTAGATGGTTTTGCTGGTTCATAGGTTCATAGGTAAGTACTAGGCTATCTGCCCAAGGGCATTTATAAGCCTAGCCAGAATGTGTTGACTTTTGCCACCCCCTTAGATTAGTTCCCTGTGCCTCTGTCCAGCTGAGCCATTAGTTCCCTGTGCCACTATCCAGCAGGGCCATTAGTTCCCTGCGCCACTGTCCAGCAGAGCCAGTGCAGTGATCCCCGGGGTAAATTTTCTGTTTCCCATCCACCCATCAAGGTTTCTCTTGAAGAGTGTTAGTGAGGGGCTGTGCTTGATGTATATTGGAATCCTGTTCCAAAGCACAGGGTGTCTCTGGGATAGGAATCTATCCCTCCAGCATGTCCTATTTATTATTGTGGTGAGGTTTATATCTCTAAAGCGTGTGGCTCTTTGGGATTTGTTTTTTTTTTTAGGTGGAGCATGTCCATCAATTCTGGATTGGACATGGCCTTGTATGTCAGGCAGAGATCACCTCTGAGTAAGTGATATGCAACAGAGTACAGCTGGAGTTTCTTGAGATGGGCTGCATAGGGCATCTGTTTGAGACCAGTAATCCTCTTGGTGAGGTACTTTTTTGGCCTTTCCAGCTGTTGCAGGTGTCTTGTAAGGTACATCCCAAATGGGGTGTTGTATTCTATGATGGGTCTAATGAGTGATGAGTAGAGAGGCACAATAACCTCTTTTGTTCTAGATGCAAACCCTTTTGTGATTAGGTGGGCCACATAGAAGGATTTTCTAACCACCTTGGCAATATGATTATCAAAGGAGAGATTACTATCTACTTGGGTCCCCAGATCCCTTATTACATTTTCTGTATTTAGGGGACTACCACCTATGTGGTAGTTTGCGGGTACTTTGTTTTTTCTAAAGGGGATGACTATGCACTTTTTGGCATTTAGCTTGAGGTCATGATTTTGACACCAGGTATCCGTCTCAGTGAGATCCATCTGGAGGGTGTCTGTATCAGCTGGAAAATCAATTATGGCCCCTAGTTTGAAGTTGACCGTGAACCTGGTCAGCCATAGTCCTCCTATGCTTGCCCGTACCTCTGAGAAGCATATACCAAACAGGAGGGGTCCTAGGACTGAGCCCTGGGGGACACCACTTGTAAACAGTTTAGAGTTGAACGTAGAGCCTGCAACTTTCACCATGTGGGTTCTATCCATGAGTCAGTAGGCAACCATCTCATGATGTAGGGGTTTATGTTCAAGCTGGTGAGCTTGTCTATAATACTAGAATGGGGAATGGTGTCAAAAGCCTTTGTGAGGTCTAGGTAGGCTGTGTGGACTTCCTTTCCCTCCTCTAATGCCTTGGTAACCATCTCAAAGAAGTCCACCAGGTTTAGGAGGCATGATCTGCCCTTAACAAAACCAAACTGGGTAGGGTCCAAGGTTTGGAGGTTCCTAATGTTTCTGTTAATGAGTTCCATGATGATGCGTTCCATAGCCTTGCAGACCAGGCTAGTCATGTTTATAGGGTGATAGTTCCCGGGGTCCATTGTGAGTCCACCTATGTGGAGCAGGATAACTGTTGCTGTGCGCCACTCTGTGGGTATGTAGCCTGTAGAGAAGCTGAGTTTGAACAGTATGTTTAGATGAGGGGTTAGTTCATTTTGGAGCTCTTGTAAGACACAGCCTGGGACCCCATCCGGTACCATTGAAGCTGTGTTTTTGGCTTTTGATAGGGCTGTTTTCACCTGTGTGTTGGTGATTGATGGGGCCCTACATTCTCCTGGTATGGTTATGGGCCCTTTAGGGGGTGAGAGGGTGGTGAAGTTTGCACTAAACCTGTCTGCCAGAATGTTTGCAATATCAGTTGGTTCAGTGTATTTTGTGCCATTCTGCACTAACTCAGAGCAGATCTGAGAGTTTCCACTGAGGTTCTTGACATAGATAAATAATGTTTTGTGGTTATCTTTGGAGTCATTGGCAATTTTTCTTTCGAAACTAGCCTTGGATGATTTAATGAGGGATCATAGTTTCTTGCTGATACTGATCAGGGATGTCTTTCCTTCTTAGGATTTTACTCTTTTCTGTACTAGTTTCCTCCTTCTATTGTATAGCTTATTTATGGCAGGGGTCCACCAGACTGGTTTCCTTTTCTTGGAGGAGTGAGTCTTGGTTTTACTTGGGATTGCACGATCTATGCATTCCTGCAGATGCTCATAGAGTGCCTTTGTAAAGGTTTCAGCAGCTTGGACAGCATTGTCCTTTAGCATGAAGGCTGTGAACCTTTCCACCTCGGTCTTAAGTAATGTGAAGTTTGCTTTTGAAAAGTTTTTCATGGTGGTTTCCTTGATTGGGGGTGGGGGCAGAATGTGGATATCCAGAGTGATTAGTCTATGGTCTGATCTAACCAGCGAGGGGTTGACCTCCTGTGTGGTTACTGACATATTCTAGCAATGGTTGTGAGGTTACAAGTATCTATTATACTGTACTGGCACATCATCAGTCTGGGGTCAGTCCACAATAAATAATTCACAGATACTAACCCAGTGGCTAGATTTTGTAAAACCAAGATCAAGCTACTTCTAGATGCCATTCGGTCTTGATATGAGATATTTCAAAAATTCTTTCTGCTAAGGTGACTAGAGTCTCCATTTATCAATCAATCTATATTTCTCCATAAATTGTTGTAATAGCTTTTGGTACCATATCTGATGTGAATCCACTTTCCTGGTTCTACATAATTTCTTTTTCTATTTAATGAAAATAATGCTGCAGCTCAGTCAGATGCAAAAATCTTAAGACAGCATTATTAATTTTTCAAGGCCAAACTCAATATAAACATATGGTGGTCACTAAATTGTGCATATAATATGAAGACATATATTACTTTATACCCATAAAGTTTATTAACCCATAGTAAACTCTTCCCTGAATACTTAAATAATAATAATTTCTGATTAATGTTCTGCTAGAATCAATCTCTCTGTACTATGCTGAGTGAAATTATTTGCAGTGGCTGCCTTCAATTAAGGGTTTTGAAGTAGTTCAATCTGTACTGTTAGATTTTATGAATATTAGTCTGAAATTAATTATGTTGTAAATATGCTGAAAGAAAAGGCTTTCTTAAATGCAGAAACAGAGTTTAGTAATATGTGATCAGCAGTCATACTAAATGACCATGGCTTGGAAAAGGAATCTGCTGAATGGACATTTTTCCCTTACAGACTTAAAACAGGATGTATGCAAGAGCAAAAATGCAAAATCTGCTTTTAAAGAACACTGACATGCTTTTCTGCATATATAAAAGATGGACACAATATGTTTCCTAAAATAACAGGATGGACACAATATGTTTCCTAAAACAACAGGATATGTTTATGACACTGTGACAATGTGTTTTCTCAAAAATATGTTTTTCTACATAAAAAACAGGATATGCTTATCAGCATTGGCACAAGAACATATGTTTATATACACAGATCCAAATAGAATACAGAACAATGTGTTTCCTCAAAAATATGTTTTTCTACATGGACATCAGGACACTGTTACAGGATATTCACACTGTCAGAAAAGCTGGTCTCTTACAAGACATTGTTAAACAAGGAAGCTTAGTATTGTTTCTACAGGACTAAAACTGTATATAAAGAGCTGTATAAATCCAGTTATGTTAGAGGTATGGTAGGGCACAAGTCCTAAGATAAATGTTATATCTCTCACATCATCTGTACTATATGAGAAGTAAAGTTGGAACAGTACGTTTAAGCTGCAACGTGGTTCCGTTTGGTTTATTATAAAAAGTTATTTGTTACTGCTCTCTAAAGTTGATGCTGCAAAGTATATTCTCTCATCAGTGTATATTCTGCAAGTTTCTGTATGCAACAGACTGTGAATGCAAATATAACCAAACTTTGAATTTTAGCAGAATCCAGCCAGCAAGACTGAGTGTCTTAAGAACACTTCAAATCCCACAGCAAGAAGCAGCAAGCAGTAAGCAGAGAGAGCTCAAAATATTTTTTCAATGGCGAGGCAGCTGAGTGACTAGCTCCATATAATTTTTTCAATGGCAAGCTAGCCTGCATTTGAACCTACAATCTGCAATTCAAACACAGGGGGAATGATGGTAAGCCCTGCAGAGGGTCACTTCAGTCAAATTGCAGTAACTAACATTTATACGTATGTGTAAATCCTAAACAGAAGTATTCCAGTTTATGCAGCTTGCAGTAGTAAAGTTTTTTAGATGGCTTCAATCCGGAGTGAGACTAGTTCAAGAAATTCGCAGTGCCATAAATTCTTCAAGAAAAGGTGAATGTCCACTAGCACAGTAGTCCGCTGCCTGTTGTGCTTCACCAACTTCTCAAGTGACTCTGAAAAATTTTCTAGCCATCAGCAACAGCAGCCTGATCACCTGTTTTCTTGCTAACTGGTAAGACTTTTTTTCTGTGTCACATATTTAGTGTGGATGAGTTTGTGTATTCTTAAGAGAGTTTTTATATTCTTAAGACAGTTTGTATATTCATACATAGTTTGTATATTCTTAAGACAGTTTGTATATTATTAATATGGATATTATTTATAATTCATGCAGGAGTAAACCAAACTTTAGTAAATTGCTATGTTGGTATACACAGCACATTAGTAAATGTAAAACCTTATTAGGGCAGGTTGATAGTAAGGCATTATGCAAATGTATTGCAATATTTGACTGGTATCTCAAAGAAAACCATGTGGAATATGATTGTGTGCTTCAACAACATTCTGATGTTGAACGGTTATGTCCTGTCACCACATGTGAGTCAAATCAGTTACTGATAGAACCCCTAGTACATTTTGTTACAAAGGAATGCAGTAAACTTCTAAAAGACAGACATAATGAGTTCAGGAAGCTTAGACAAGTTATACATACATCTTTTCAAAAGTGCATAGGAGTTTCAAATTCAGCAGAACAGCTTACTAAAGAATGTCAGAAAGACCATGCAACATTACTGGAAATTCAACAGCAGTTGCAGGATAAAGGAAATAAATTAGCTGAACTGACAGAGACTGGGAACTTCCTGCATACACAGTTAATCTGTGCAAAAGAAATATATTTTATAATATGTTTATGTTTTGAAAATGGTTAAACATACATGGTAGGATGGTAGGATCTGATGTCTGGACAAATCATTCTTAAATGTTTTACTTTCATTCAGTTAAAGCAAGACATCTATCAGTACTACAGTAAAGTAAAGCATATGAATGCCATTCATTAGCATAGTCAAAAGGTAAACAAAACTGTTCTAGTGTATAAAATTAAATAAAAATAGATGAGTAAAAATTTAAAGTCACAAGACATGACATGCTTGTATAAAGATATACAGATACAAGACAGACATGCATGTATGTTCTTTTCATCTAGAGTACATTTGTTTACAATACACAAAAGCAAAAGGCAGACATTAGCAAATATAAATAACATAAATATAAATGTGTTGTTAAACTAATATCTATTTTGTTTTTTTACAATTTGTTTATAATTATATAGTAACACCAAACAGTTAAAGTTCTGAATTTTAAAAAGAAAATCACAGATGGTATTATTCAAACAGTTTTTGTAAAATTAATGGCAGGACAGTTAAATAGTTAAATAAATAAAAAAAAAATACTGAAATCCATGTAAGGTAATTGTAAAATGATGTCTATTTATGTTGTATAAATGCATAGTTATGCAAATCACAATCACATTTTAAAGGAAAAATGCCAAAAGAATTAACTATAGTTTACAGAGTATGAAATGTAAGCTCAGACCTTCCTAGACTGAATGAATAGTTACAGGAAATGCTGGAAAGATAAGATAAACAACAAGACTGATTGCCAGATAAGTAGCTTGAGTTTTTCTAAAGCATCATTGTTATTAAAACATACTTGTTAAAATGTTTACAAGCAACACTATTTAGTAATTGTAATAAAATGCCACAATTGTGCATAGATGTCACTGATAATCTGTTTGCAAGTAAATGTTAAAAGGACAAGAAAACCTCAGTTGCATCAAGTACAGCCAGCAAATGAGCTACAGTATATATACAGTTCAAATCAATTGTGCAGGAGGGTGTAAATACCTATTAGAGGTAGTAAACAGCAAAAGCTTTATAAAAAATGATCAAATCAAATAAAAGTCCATAGTTTGTTAGTAACCTAATAAAATACATGTATAACCAAAGTGTTGGGCTGACATGCATTCTATTCTCACAGCATAAAGCAGATAAACAACAGTGCTGAAGTACTACAGTGGAGGGATACTTTCTCAGTTTTACACTGACTGTATAAGGGGGAGGGGCACTTTCTCAGTTTTACACTGACTGTATAAGCAGTACTGCACAAGGGTCTGAAATAAAGCTACAGGAAAAATAAACAACAAGAGTCTGAAATAAAGCTACATAAAAAAATAAACAACAAGGGTCTGAAATAAAGCTACAGAAAAAATAAACAATAAGGGTCTAAAATAAAGATACAGGAAGAAATATCTCATTCCTTCTTGACAATACTCTTTTATGGGGGAAAAAAACAGGTATTAGTATATTAGAAATACTGGTAAACTGGATTAAACCTGATAGGGTGAGATATTTTACAAGTTGTTAATAGCTGTATTTACAACCTGTTAAATTGTAAAGCTATACAAGAGATGGTTTAAAAAACAAGAGATGATTTAAAATTGCTTTATTAAAGCTATACAAGAGAGAATAAAGATATGCAAAAATGCATAAATGTTTCTAATAGCAAGAATGGTCACTATTTCAATATGTTTTTGACAAAACAATGTTGGTATAAAAAAAGCATGAATATTTTTAATTGCTGAGTATGTAGTTTAAAATAACAGGACATATCAGTATCAGTTCCACTAGATATTTCTAAAGAGACAAACATTTTCCAAGATTTTGCTCAATATTAATGTTATTTAATTTATAAGATTAGACTAAATGTACTTTACAGTCTTTGTATGTACAAATGTAGAAAATTTCAGTACAAATGATAGTCTTTGTATGTACAAATGCAGAAGAATTCAGTACAAATGAGATTAATGTCTAGTAATGAATATGTGTGAAAAACCATATTTAAATAAAAAATGGGTCCAGGGTACCTACTAGATTGAAATGCATGAACAGCAAACAGTCTATGTAAATACATACTGTACAGGATACATCTTAATAAGTTCAAAAGTAATTTGTCAAGTTGTAATATCACTGGTTTTATCCCAGTAAAATAACTGCTTTCAAATATTTATTATCTAAGCCCAGTTCAGTATTTTACCAAGATGTTAATGAGCAGTTTGAAGACATGATCACAATGTTATGGTTAAAATGACATTGAAACTGTATATTTTCAGAAGTGTATAAATGCTTGCAGTAGCACATAGTTATTGTCTCTTATAGTTAATTCAACAGTTGCAAAGAGTTAATGAAACAGTTCTAAGTCATAAATGAAATTCTGTGATTGCAAAAGAATAAATTGATCAAGTTAAACTAAAGCAGACACAGCTCATAACTGATAAAATATTTTCACAGAATGGTCTGCAAAAGAAAAAGTTGTTAAATACATTCAGTTTTGGTAGTAATACTTTAATATCATTGTATTAACTATGTAAAATTGCATTTTGATTTGTTGTATCAAACTAAAGGTTTGTTTCTTGTGTTTTCTATATAAAATGTTTTGAGTATGTTTAAAAACAGAGGGAATTGTTAGATTTTATGAATATTAGTCTGAAATTAATTATGTTGTAAATATGCTGAAAGAAAAGGCTTGCTTAAATGCAGAAACAGAGTTTAGTAATATGTGATCAGCAGTCATACTAAATGACCATGGCTTGGAAAAGGAATCTGCTGAATGGACATTTTTCCCTTACAGACTTAAAACAGGATGTATGCAAGAGCAAAAATGCAAAATCTGCTTTTAAAGAACACTGACATGCTTTTCTGCATATATAAAAGATGGACACAATATGTTTCCTAAAATAATGGATGGACACAATATGTTTCCTAAAACAACAGGATATGTTTATGACACTGTGACAATGTGTTTTCTCAAAAATATGTTTTTCTGCATGAAAAACAGGATATGGCACAAGAACAGATGTTTTTTATACAAAGATCCAAATAAAATACAGGATGTTCACACTGTCAGAAAAGCTGATCTCTGACAATGTGCTTTCTCAAAAATATGTTTTTCTGCATAAAAAAACAGGATATGCTTATCAGCATTGGCACAAGAACATATGTTCATATACACAGATCCAAATAGAATACAGAACAATGTGTTTCCTCAAAAATATGTTTTTCTACATGGACATCAGGACACTGTTACAGGATATTCACACTGTCAGAAAAGCTGGTCTCTTACAAGACATTGTTAAACAAGGAAGCTTAGTATTGTTTCTACAGGACTAAAACTGTATATAAAGAGCTGTATAAATCCAGTTATGTTAGAGGTATGGTAGGGACACAAGTCCTAAGGTAAATGTTATATCTCTCACATCATCTGTACTATATGAGAAGTAAAGTTGGAACAGTACTTTTAAGCTGCAACGTGGTTCCGTTTGGTTTATTATAAAAAGTTATTTGTTACTGCTCTCTAAAGTTGATGCTGCAAAGTATATTCTCTCATCAGTGTATATTCTGCAAGTTTCTGTATGCAACAGACTGTGAATGCAAATATAACCAAACTTTGAATTTTAGCAGAATCCAGCCAGCAAGACTGAGTGTCTTAAGAACACTTCAAATCCCACAGCAAGAAAGCAGCAAGCAGTAAGCAGAGAGAGCTCAAAATATTTTTTCATATACATCACTTGTGTAATTCCTGAATACAAATCTTATTTTCTTGTTGCGGCCTACAACATATGTGTATGAATTATGTGTTAACATACTTCTCAACTTTGCAGATTTTTCACCGAATGTCCAGATTTTTACTTGTATTATTGCTCTGCTCCTCATAAAATTTGTGATCTTCTAGCAAGTCCCTAAGGATTCAAGTCAATAAATCATGACATACATTTGAGTTTCAGACTTCAAATCCTTGAGAGAAGGTATACTAACACAAATCTTGTTATTCTAGCAACTTTCTAAGTTTATAACAGCAATATTTAAAATCTGCACCTATTTTTGGGCCTTTGTCCCCATAGTTCAGAAAATGCAGGTTGACAAAAATGTGACTTTTTTTCTATTAACTTTTCAAGTGAAATAGATTAATATTTAAAAGTTTTCCTTGGATCTGACCCATTGTCACTCCATTATTTTTGGCTTTGCCTAGAGTTCATGAGCTGAGAAGCCAAGGGTATCATTTAAGGTCACCATTATTGGGAGTTATATAGTTTCATACCTTAAAATTTCAGTATTAGCTTTCCCTGTTTTTTAAAGAAACTGCAATATTGACAGACATAATAAATAATTTCTACTGGCTTGTGCTGGGATGGCAGTGGGAACAGTTGGTAATACATCTGAATCTGAAGCATGTGATTTCTAGTCAAGCTATGGACTGAGATTATATATAAAATACTGACATCTAAAATACAGCATGAGGGTATATTGTTGGAGTATGTTATCTGTCTAGAAACAATAAACTTTTATAACAATTGATGTTGCTGTTGTATTGCTGTGTGTCCAGATGGAAGTAACAAAACAAAGACATTCTGTGGAAGAAAGAAAGAAAGAAAGAAAGAAAGAAAGAAAGAAAGAAAGAAAGAAAGAAAGAAAGAAAGAAAGAAAGAAAATAATACATAGTTAACAAACCCCTTCTCTTTAAAAAGTTACATGAAATTTTGAAGCCATGTATGGCAAAGGTGTAATACTAACATCTCTGACAGACTCATTCACTTCATTTTCAGTTTAAAGTATTCTGTGTTATGTTTTCAGAAGAAAAAACACTAAATAAGTATTATTTGCATTCTAGGTCTTGTGTAACTGAATGACCTATAATTATACATAAAAAGAAAAATTTACCATTCTATACCTTTTTTTGTCTGAATGCCCCTTTAAATTTTAAGTGGAGTTAAGGGGTGATTACTTTCCCTAAACTTGTTCCATAAATGGCATAATTCTATCTCATAATATTCATGCATATGGACTCAATTGTTTATGAAATGAGAGCTACCCATAATCAAACTGCTGTACTGTAAGATGGGTGGAAGTTAATATATGACATGTCTAAAACATGAATGATCAACTACTCTGCTATTCACGCTATATATTTTGGCAATGTTACTTATTTTCTATGCACAAAATGAAATCAAATGAAAATCCTGTTTCCAGCTCAAACGAAAGGCATAAAAGAGTGTCAACAAAAGTAATGGAGTCTGGAGATCTGAAGGGTGTAATTAAATGGACAAATAGCTATTTTTAAAGTGCACCTTTCTTTCACACTACCAAAGTAAGAAGTATCTGAGAATAAGTGAAAGCAAAACTTGGTCTTTGATATTCTGTGGAAACATCGTTGATTTGTATGGTAACATTGTTTTTTTTTAGTAAGGCACACCTGATACCCTAAGTCACTTGAGAGCTACAAAGCTTGAAGGGCTTCTTATATGCCTTCAGTTGTCTTTGATTTTGAATGTATGTAAAGTTCATGAACTCAGTCACACCCACAGCTAGATGAGCCACAGCCTGTAAAATAAATGAAGGGGATTCATTTCTAGCATTGCTGCAAGAATGCTTTTGTATAACAGCAGATGGCTTTGTTAAACTTTGTTTAGAGTTTACCTGCTGTCCTTAAACTTTGACTGTTCCTTAATAATACAAGAACTTTGTGTTATTCCTTGTGCAATCTTGTGTGCATCATTTTCCAGGAAAAGAAACTAATCATGGTAATAAATTATAGTGGGTAAAGGCAATGAACTACAGATTAGCCAGATGGCATATACAAGAGTTTTATGCTTGCATCTCACACTTCAGTAGAGTTTGTTTCTGAGCAACTCATGTAAACAGAGTCATGCCTGAAAACATGTAATAATGTCTTTGTGTGTTTTGCACTATGAGCAAAGTGATACACATTAGGTACAGCAACAAATACTGTGGGAAGGAAAAATAATGAGTGAGAGAGGGAGAAAGAGTGTGTGTGTGTGTGTGTGTGTGTGTGTGTGTGTGTGTGTGTGTGTGTGTGTGTGTGTGTGTGTGTGAATGACTGCCGCATGTGTGTAAATTATCTTGTTTTGCTGCAGACAGCTCCTCCTGTAAACAGACCCAAACTTCTGAGTCATGCCCGAAAACATGTGATAACGTCTTCATGTGTTTTGGACTATCAGCAAAGCAACATTCATTATTTACAGCAATGAATGCTATGGGAAGGGAAAAAATGTTAAGAGAATGAGAGAGTTAGAGAGAGAGAGTGTGTGTGTGTGTGTGTGTGTGTGTGTGTGTGTGTGTGTGTGTGTGTGTGTCTGTGCATGCGTGCATGCATGCGTGTGTGTGTGTGTGTGTGTGTGTGTGTGTGTGTGTGTGTGTGTGTGTGTGTGTGTGCGTGTGTGTATGTGTTTCTGCTCATGTGAGTGTATGTTGCATTAATGTGAATTATTTTGTTTTGCTGCAAACAGCTCCTCCTTCACCATTTGCTGTGCTAGATTGTATAATGTTACAATCAAACGTAAACAAAATCTGAAAATTATAAGTTATACTGATTTATTTGATGTAGTAATGTTAATGTTACCGGAAATCATTCATTGGGTAAGAACAGGTGAGTACAGAATAATTAGATACAAATGTATCATCCAAAATTTGAAAGTACCTTGCTGATTTCCTTGAGTAGAATTTTTGCTCAAGACTACACCAAAAATTATCTGTTCTCAACTATGCCTGAGGTTCTGGTGGAGAAGACATAATTGGGACAGAAATGAGTGGTCTATGTTGTGTTTTCAATATGAGGGGAAAGAAGGTTGAGAAATTCATATAGTAGGAGCATCACCTATGGAAGGAACCAGTACTACACCCAAATATATAACGACATAGTACCTCTTAACTGTCCAGAGTTTCTTGGAATGTCCAGATTTTTGCCTCATATTTTTGGTCTGCTCCTCATAAAAATCTGTGGTTTTCTGGCAAACCACTGAGGATTGAAATCATTAAGTAATACTAAATAATGATATTCATTTGAGTTTTACACTTCATGTCCTTCAGAAAAAAAAACATATGTCCAGATTTCTTGCCCTGAGAGGTTGAGAGGTATATATGAGCCCTGCCAGAAAATCCAAATATTCCATCCAACTGCAGTGAGTGATGGGTAGCATGCAATTTCAGCAGCCAAGAATAACTATGTTCTGGATCATACCTGAGAGCCAACAGGGTAAAGAGTGACAGGAAGATTACATTTACTAGCCTTCCAGGGATGATAGCCATGGTCTGCTATCTATCTCCACTGATGTCAGTGTCAGGAGCAGGAAGGAACAAAAGAGCTAGTAGGGTTATGGCTGAATTGTCACCTGGAGAAGATAGTGGGGACAAAAGTATAAAAAACAAATATTTTATTAAGCTTGAGGTAGCAACTTACAGCAGTGTGATAAGAGCATATCACTCTGTCAGACTCAGGGGCCATCCCACTGCTGTGCTACAAAAGATGCAGCAAGATGAAAGGGCTTCTGTTGGAGAGAAATGCCAACAATCATATAAGTATACAACAATGTCCCTATTGTGCTAGACAACCAGAAGCATCATTTCAGGACTACTTGTTCAAGAGAGATGACATTTTTCATGCCAATATTTCTGGCATCTCTTGTTCTCTTGTTTTTATGTAGCCTCCTGTACCTCATAGATGAATTAGAAATGCCGAGCTTCACTGTGTAACTCATACTGGGAGCTGCTGTTTCCTGTCCCTGTATGCTACAGGAAGATATATGTTGCTTAAATGAAATATTTCAATGGTCGATCTAATGTTACAGTGAAATGTACAGTGCTATTATGGTATCACATTACCTATCGGTATATGTTGGTCTGTGCTGAGCTTAGTATACTCAAAATAACTGTGTGCCTTTCCGCTGTGTAGAAATTAGGTGGTGGCTGTTTTACAGAGGCATGCAGTATATTCATTCATTTTCCTTTACATTCCTTTGATATGCTGTCTATTAACATTCTATTTTGGGCAAATAGTCTGGAAAATTCAATGTGTTTTTATTGTAATTTCGGGGGTACTTTTATGTGATGGAGTTAAATGAGTTAAATGATCTCTGCTTTTGTTGTGAGAATGTTTTTTTTCTGTGGGGGTTACTTATCAATTGATATACCCGTATGGAATGTTTGCAGTCTAAATCTTCAGAAACATTTTGTCAGTTTTGTAATGTAAATGAGTTACTGAGCCATTTATTCATGGAAAATATAGTATACCTTTTATGGATGAGAAGGTCTCAAATGCCATAGTGATTGCAGTAACAACCATGTAATTTTAGGGGTTGGAAAAGTCTTTGCAAACATTCCCAACATCCCTTTTTCTCAAATACGTATTTGTGTATGTGGAGGTCAGTATCTGTGTGACTGTGCTTGTGTGTGTGTGTGTGTGTGTGTGTGTGTGTGTGTGTGTGTGTGTGTGTGTGTGTGTGTGTGTGTGTGTGTGTGTGTGTGTGTGTGTGTGTGTGTGTGTGTGTGTGTGTGTGTGTGTGTGTGTGTGTGTGTGTGTGTGCACTCACTTATCTCTATTGCTTGTTTTTTTTTTGAAAAACCTACTGCAGTCAACTTATTCCTCCATGGTGCCAAATGTTTACATCCTCCAAAAACTCCCATATTTATTATCCATATCTACACACAATGAGATGTGTGTTAGCATGTGCGTATGTATGTTTATATCTATATATATATATATATATATATATATATATATCTATATATATATATATATATATGGGTCTACCTGATAATGCTGAAACTGCAAAATGCCGATGATGAGAACACAGACACCGGAAGATCGACAATGGAGATGATCGACAGTTGAAAATCCCAATGCTGAGAACACCGATATGTTAAGGTAAGTGTGGGGTTAGGGTTAGGGGCGGATTAAGTGAGTTAGGGTTAGAGTGCAGGTCAGATGAGTGTGCGATAGTGACAGACTGTAGGGTTAGGGGTGGGTTAAGTGAGTTAGGGTTAGGGTGCGGGTTAGGTGAGTGTGAGATAGTGGCGGACCTTAGGGTTAGGGTTTGGGTTAAGGTTAGTGCATAGATAGTTGTGTATGTAAGGTTTAGTGTAGGTTTGTAAGGTTTTTGGTGTGCTTGTGTTGTGTGTGTGCTTTTCGGACAGGGGATTTGTTTTGTTTGTTGATTGTCGGGATTGTGGTTTGTCAGGCATGTGAAGTTTTGTGTTTTTGAACTTTCGGTTTTGTGATGTCTGTGATTTTGTTGTTGGTGTTTTCTTATGTCAGTGTTATCAGGTAGACCCATATAGATATAGATATATATATATATATATATATATATATATATATATATATATATATATATATATATATATGTACTCATAAAATCTGGAGGAAGGGCAGAACACACCTTTTCCTTCAGCTGCAGGTGGTGTGAAATTTATCTCTTCACAAAATGCAGCAAATATGAAATGTCTTCATAATATAAGAAATGTGATTCTTTCTTTTTAAAGGATACATTATCTTGATATTTTCTTAATACCATAAATAACATATTTTTTTATTTTTTAATACATTTACAGGATGTTTTCTTTTAAACCAGCTATCTTGTATTTGCATTAATGTCTTATAAGATAAGCACAATGTAAAACAAATTTGTGCTTACAGTGACCACTGCATTTTTTTTAAAACGTTATGCTTTTCATAGTGTGTGAGTTTGTCCATATATATATTGGTTGGTGAAATAATCTTTGCTTAGCTATGTATATGTATCTATGTATATGTATCTGGACCTACATACATACACACCTTTCAATAACAATTATTGCATATGTATACATGCATGTATATACACAGACACATAGATAAATATTTAGACAGACAGGGACCTCGATGCTTTGCCAGAGATGGCCTGCATCTGTTACCCCTGGGCTTCTGGATACTAGGCAAGGCTCTTGCCACCCCTATACTGCCTTTTTTAGACAGTGTTCCAAAGACCAAATTGCCATCATAGCAGCTACAAACAAATGCACTCTGAGAGTCATGCTGCTCAACACTAGAAGTCTAAATCTCAAAATGCACTCGTTCGATGCACTTTTTAAAATGGAGAACATTGACATTTGTACTGTAACAGATACTTGGTTCAAGGCAACAGAAAACACCCCTGCACTACCAGGCTATAACTCATTCCACACCTTTCGGCCCCAGAACTTGGACCTAAGCTCCAAAGGCAGTGGTGTTTCCATATTCATAAAGGATGCACACACCTCCAGACTGGTAGCCCAACATAATGCATCAGAGATAATTGAGGTGCAGCTAACATTGGGTAACAGAGATTCAGGATGTAGCCTGCTACAGGTCCCCAACCATGTCCCAAGACTCTCAATTCACATTCCTAAGCACCCTGGAGAATATTAGGGCTCAATCTAACACTCTCATACTGGACGACTTCAACTACCCCTTCATTAACTCATGTACCAATACACTTGCCCAACATTTCCTGAAATTCATTACTTCCAATGCCCTGGACCAGCTCCCTCTTACCCCCACTAGAGGTAACAATGTCCTTGACCTGGTCATTACTAACATAGGCAACCATTGCTCTACACCAATAGTCATCTCAGTTAGATCCAACCACAAACTAATCACCTTGGAAATCCACATCCCTCCCACTCCCCCCACAAATGTAATCACCGTGGAAAACATCTCCAAAGGTAACTTTGGGCTCCTAAAAACAGAGGTGGCTAACTTCACGGCACCCATGCAAATGGAGAATAGTTACATGACTGCTGAATCATACATGAATGCACTGTATGAACACATACACAAATGCATGGATCTCACCATACCCAATAGAACCAAGACGTGCTCCTCCAAACAAAGGAAGCCAATCTGGTGGTCCCCTGCCATAAACAAACTCTACAACAGAAGGAGGAAACTGATGCAGAATAAGGTGAAGTCCCAAGACTGGAAAAACTTCCTTATCAGTCTCTACAAAAAGTGCAGATCCCTCATCAAATCCTCTAAAGCTAGCTATGAAAACAGAATTGCAGCAGATAGTAAAGACAACCACAAGGCCTTCTATACTTATGTAAAGAATCTCCACAGCAATACCCACATTTGCTCTGAGCTACTGCACAATGGTACCTCCTTTACCAAGCCAACAGATATTGCCAATATACTGGCTGACAGATTCAGTGCCAACTTTACCCCTCTCTCCACCCCCAAAGAACCAATCATAATTCCAGTAGATTGCCGGGCACACAGTATTACTGCTGCACAGGTTAAAATAGCACTGTCCAAGGCCAATAATACAGCTTCTATGGGACCTGACAATATCCCTGTCTGTGTTCTACATGAACTACAGAGTGAACTGGCATGTCACCTGTGTGCCCTGTTCACTCACAGCCTCACCTCAGGCTTTGTCCCTACTGAGTGGTGGACTGCTACAGTCATCCCTGTCCACAAAGGAGGAGTGACTACAGACCCTGGGAACTATTGCCCCATTAGCCTGACAAGTCTGATATGCAAAGCTATGGAAAGCATCACCATGGATCTAATAAACAAGGATATAGGGAATCTCCAAACTCTGGATCCCACACAATTTGGTTTTGTGAAGGATAGAGCATGCTTGCTCAACTTAGTCGGCTTCTTTGAGTAAGTCACCAGAACTGTGGATGAAGGCAAGGTGGTTCATATAGCCTACCTTGAATTAGCCAAGACCTTTGATACCATTCCCCACTCAGGAATCATACAAAAATTCACTAAGCTAGGCATTGACCCCTATATCACTAGGTGAGTTGCAAACTGGCTCACAGATAGAACCCACAGTGTGAAAGTAGCTGAGTTCAAGTCAGACTGCCGACCAGTCATGAGTGGAGTCCCACAGGGATCGGTCCTGGGTCCTCTTCTGTTTGGTATCTACTTCTCAGAAGTCCAGGCCAATACGAACTGACAAAGTTCACAGACTGGCTGACAAAGTTCACAGATGATTGCAAGTTGGGAGCCATTATTAACTCCCCAAGTGATGTTGACATCCTACAGAAAGGCCTCACTGAGACCAATGACTGGTGTCAGAACCATGGCCTTAAGCTCAATGCCAAAAAATATGTCATCATCCCCTTTGGGAAAAAACCCAGTTCCCATGAATTAACACATTGATGGTAGTCCACTGAACACAGAAGCCATTATAAGAGATCTGGGAACACAGGCTGACAGTGACCTCTCTTTAGACCACCACATTGCCACTGTGGTCAGAAAATCCTTCTATTTGATGCATCTCATTACTAAAGGTTTTGCATCCAAGAAGAAAGAGGTCATTGTCTCCCTCTACTTTTCCCTGATTAGGCCAATCATCGAGTACAATGCCCCATTTGTCATGTACCTCACTAGACACCCGCAATAACTGGCGAGGCAGCAAAAGTACCTTACAAAGAGGATCCTAGGACTTAAAAAACACTTGTCCTATATGGACAGACTCAAAAAACTCCAACTATTCTCTGTCTCATATCGCCTACTAAGTGGCGATCTCTGCTTGCCTTACAAAGCCATGTCTGACCCAGCTCTGTTAGAAATGCTACATCTAAAGAAATCCCAATCCCTCTGCACCGCACACTCCAGAGACCTCAGCCTCATTACCACAATCAACAGAACGTGCTGCAGGGACAGGTTCATAACCCAGAGACTGCCCATGCTATGGAATAAACTTCCCATACATGTCAAACAGAGCACCTCACTGGCCCTGTTCAAGAGAAATCTTGATGAGTGGATGGGAAAAGAAAATTCACCCCAGGGATCACTCCAGGGGCTCTACTCAATAAAGGAACTGGGAAATAAGATTGGGTGGCATGATGCCAGGGTAATCCTATGGGCTAGGCTTGTAAAGGCTCCAGGGCCATTTGCCTAGTACACACCTATGAACACTATGAACATCAGGAAGCATACTCACTGTACGCACTTCAGTACAATGTTTGTGTGGAGGGGTAGCACAAGGCAGGCACTAGGATCCCAGGGAAAAAGCTAAAGTGGTGTCTTCTCCTTTAAGGAAAGCTATGAGTGTATTGCATGCATGCTAAAGCTGATGTAAACCTATTTTGCACTCTCACAAGTAGTTTAAAATGGTTGTTCCACTGAGACAGAAGGTAAGGAAGTAAAGTGTGTGTGTGTGTGTGTGTGTGTGTGTGTGTGTGTGTGTGTGTGTGTGTGTGTGTGTGTGTGTGTGTGTGTGTGTGTGTGTGTGTGTGTGTGTGTGTGTGTGTGTGTGTGTGTGTGTGTGTGTGTGTGTGTTCACTTGCAGTGGTTTTAGCATGGGAAAATTCCAGGTAATTTTAAATTAGTTTTGGTCTGCTATATAGAAAGTATGATGCTAATTAAACAAGCAGAGTATTGTATTAATTTAGGTGCCTATACGGAAAAACAAAGTTTGAATGCTGATGATGTATTAAAGTCTGAAACCACCATAGTGTTTTATGCATATGAGTGTAACAATTATGTGTGAAATATAAGTATATAGGTAGGTGCTTTTACCTAATTTCTACTAGTAATAAATATGCATATATAGATGTTAATCTGCCAAAAATAGAACTGATCAAGACTCAAATTATAAATGATCGTACCCAACTTATGTGTCCTGACCAGTTCAATAACTACAAAAATACACAAATACTGAATATTTTGAGGAGCAGAGCTATAAATGCACTACCTCATGGGTAACAAAACAGTGAGCAAAATGAAACACAGCCTTACAACACTGTTTTGTGATTATATTCCTGGAAAAAAAGCAATTGTATTGCCACAGTCTTACATTCCATGGTAATCTACAGAACATAAAATAAATGTTTAACAGTGTTTTTGTAGGAGGACAAGCTGCCCTGATTGTCCCATGTGAGGAGCACCCACACTCACGCATCTCTAAATATACTAACTCTTGGACTGCACAACAAAGGAGAAAAGGGCAAATTCTGTATCAGCACTGAGCTGTGATTCTGATTCTGCTACACCACACTGTATGCTCATGAGCACTGAATCACTGTGACAGTAAAAAAGCACCTCAGGCAGCTGTGCAATTGATCAAGTATGCAGCATAAATATATATATATATATATATATATATATATATATATATATATATATATATATATATATACACAAATGTGTGTGTTAGTTACTGTGTGTGTGTGTGTGTGTGTGTGTGTGTGTGTGTGTGTGTGTGTGTGTGTGTGTGTGTGTGTGTGTGTGTGTGAGTGTGTGTGTAATTTAAACAAGCCGTTCATTGCTGTATGAAAGAGAAGGTGTGCATGTGTGTGTGTGTGTGTGTGTGTGTGTGTGTGTGTGTGTGTGTGTGTGTGTGTGTGTGTGTGTGTGTGTGTGTGTGTGTGTGTGTTGCTATGTGAGAGAGTAGGTGTGTGTATGGAATGGAAACTAGCCATTTGTTGGTGTATGAGGGAGAGGGTGAGTGTGTTGCTATGTGTGAGAAGGTAGGAAGGGCTGTGTATGTATTTAACATTCCTCTCAACTGTCCAGATTCAGCCTCATAGTTTTGGTCTGTTTCTCATAAAATTTGTGGTTTTCTGGCAAATCACGCAGGACTGAAATCACTAAATAATGACATATATATTCATATCCTTCAGAAAATACATTTTAGCACAAATCCTGTTATTCTAGCAATTTTCTAAGCTAAAAAGAACAATATTTAAAATCAGTGTCTCTCATGGTTTTGTCCTAATAATGGGTGATTTCAACTACCCCACCATTAACTGGGAAAACTACTCATGTACCAACTCCTTCGCTCAATGCTTTCTGGAATTCATAAACTCCAATGCCCTGGATCAACTTATCCACACCCCCACCAGGGGCCATAATATCCTAGATCTAGTCATTACCAACATGAGTGACTGGTGTTCCACACCTGAAGTCAACGCCTCATTGGTCCAATCCGACCATAAGCTAATTACCGTAGATATCCACATCCTGCCTCCACCCCCCATTAAGGAAACCATGGTAAAAAATTTCTGCAAAGCCAACTTCATGCTTCTTAAGACAGAAGTGGTGAACGTCATGACACCCATGCAGATGGACAATACAGTCACGACTACTGAATCCTACACAATTGCACTTTATAAGCACATACATGAGTGCATGGATCATGCTATCCCAAACAGAACCAAGACACTATCCTCCTAAAAAAGGAAGCCAATCTGATGATCCCCTGCCATAAACAAACTGTACAACAGAAAGAAGAAACTCTTGCAAAAGAGAGTAAAATGCCATGAGTGGAGGAGCTCCCTGGTCAGCCTCAGTAAGAAGCTGCGATCCCTGATAAAATCCTCCAAAGCTAGTTACGAAAACAAAATCACCACTGATTCTAAAGACAGCCACAAAGCAATATATAGCTATGTCAAGAATCTCAATGGCAATACTCAGATCTGCTCTGAGTTGCAGCACAATGGCACTAAATATACAGACCCAACTGATATTGCCAACATCCTGGCAGATAGGTTCAGTGCTAACTTTACCCCCCTCTCACCCCCTAAAGAGCCCATCTCTATACCGGAAGAATGCAAAGTTCCTGTAATCACGGCTGCACAGGTAAAAACCACACTCTCCAAAGCCAAGAACACAACATCCATGGGAACAGACAACATCCCAGGCTGCATTCTACATGAACTACAGAATGAACTGGCACCCCACCTAAGTACCGTGTTCAATCATAGCCTCACCTCAGTTTTTGTGCCTGCTGAATGGTGCACAGCAATGGTTATCCCACTCCACAAGGGGGGAGCCACCATGGACCCTGGGAACTACCACCCCATTAGCCTGACAAGCCTGGTCTGCAAGGCCATGGAACATATCATCATGGAACTTATAAACAAAGACATTGGTAATCTTCAAACTCTGGATCCCACCCAGTTCGGGTTTGTAAAAGGCAGATCATGTCTCCTAAACCTGAAGCAGTCACCAAAGCCGTAGACAAGGGTAAGGTGGTTCACACAGCCTATCTAGATCTTGCCAAGGCTTTCAACACCATCCCCCACCCTGGAAATATAGATAAACTCACTAAACTAGGTATAAATCCCTATGTTACAAGATGGGTTGCCAACTGGCTCACTGACAGAACCCACACTGTGAAAGTAGCAGACTCCAAATCCGACTTCTGACTAGTGACAAGTGGAGTACCACATGGTTCAGTCTTGGGTCCTCTCCTGTTTGGTATCTATTTCTCTGAAGTACAGGCTAACACTGAAGGTCTTTGGCTAACGAAGTTTGCAGATGACTGCAAACTAGGAGCCATAATCGAAACTCCTAACGATGTGGACATCCTACAAAAGGGCCTCACTGAGACAGATGCCTGCTGTCAAAGCCATGGCCTCAAGCTCAATGCCAAAAAGTGCATTGTCATCCCCTTTGGTAAAAACTCTGTACCCATGAACTACAACATAGGCGGTAATATACTTAACACCAAAAGTGTGATAAGAGAACTTGGGACACAGGTGGACAGTAGTCTCTCCTTTGATAATCAAATTGCCACAGTAGTCAGGAAATCCTTCTACATGGCACACCTCATCACAAAATGTTTCTCATCCAGAAAAAAAGAGGTCATTGTTCCCCTCTACTCATCACTCATTAGACCCATTATAGAGTACAATGCCCCTTTTGGTATGTACCTCATAAGACATCTACAACAACTGGAAAGGCCGCAGAAATACCTCACAAAGAGGATTACTGGCCTCAAACAGCTGTCCTATGCAGACCGTCTAAAAAAACTCCAGCTTTACTCCATCGCATATCGCCTACTCAGAGGTGATCTCTGCCTAACATACAAAGCTATGTCAAACCCAGAGCTGTTGGACATGCTCCACTTAAAGAAATCCCAATCCCTCCAAGCTACACGCTCTAGGGACCTAAACCTTGTCACCACAATAAACCCAACATGCTGGAGGGATAGATTCCTGTCCCAGAGACTTCCCATACTCTGGAATAAACTACCTATCTATATCAAACAAAGCTCCTCATTAGCACTCTTCAAGAAAAATCTTGATGATTGGATGGGAAATAGGAAATTCACCCCGGGGATCACCTCTGTGGCTCTGCTCGACAGTGGCAAAGGAAAATAATTTTCTTGGGTGGAAAAAGCCAGGGTACTTTTTTGGCTGGGCTTTTATAGGCCCCAGGGCTGATAGCCTAGTACCTACCTATGAACCTATGAACCTATCATAACTCTCAACTGTCCAGATTTTTGCAGGATGTCTAAAATTTTGCCTCATATTTTTGTCTCATTTCCTGCGAAATTGGTGGTTTTGCAAATTAGTGGCTAACCATTGAGGACTGAAGTGAGAAAATAATAGCAGACATTTCATTTTCAAACTCCATATCCTTCAAAAAATCCATGGTAATGCAAAACCTGTACTTGTATCAACTTTCTAAGCCTATAAGGGCATTATTTAACAAGTTTACCTATTTGTGGGCATTTGTTCCCTCATTACTACTGGTTTTGTCCAGATTTCTTGCCTGAAGTGGTTGAGAGGCATTATCCCTATTTTGGGCCACTATATCTCCATTATTTCTGGTTTTGTCCAGATTTCTTGCACTGAGAGATTGAAACATATGTGTACTTCTCAACCGTACAGATTTTTGCAGAATGTCCTGATTTTTGCATCATTTTGTCGGCCTGTTCCTCAATATTTGTGGTTTTCTGGAAAATCACTGAGGATTGGAATAACTAAATGTCATACATTTCAGTTTTAGACTTCATTTCTTTCAGAAAATGCACGCTAAGACAAATGCTGTTATTTTAGCAACTTTCTAAGTGTGTAAAAGCAATATGTAAAATCAGTCCATATTTTGGTGCCTTTGTCCACCTATTATTTTTGGCTTTGTCCAGATTTCTTATGCTAAGAGGTTGAGAGGTATGTAGGTATGGTGTGTAATGCTCTAGTTAAGGGAAAGGCAGGTTAGTCAATTAACTTGATCAAGCTTGACACTGAATCTTCTATACCAACTACCAGACTGGTGGAATTGTGAGACTGAGTTTCAGTACATTGTCAAGGAATTATGAGTTTTGTGCATTTTCAAGGGACTGAGTTTCATTTAATTTTCATGGAATTGTGAGTTTCAAGGAAAGATAAGTTTACTGTCGCTCATGCAAAGTCTTTTTTCAATGTGCAACTAACTGTTTTGTTTATCAAATGGCAGTCACGGTTTGTGTTGTAGAGTTTGAAAGCAGTGTTAGTAGCATAATTGCCTTTGGTGCAGAAGGCTGTGAATTCTATTCCCACATCATGTAGATGGACTGTGATATTGCAGTGCCATTTTGATTGTTGATTATTTGGTGCATTTTAAGGGGATACAGGTTCTAAACTCCCGAGTGTGTCTTCCTTTGTATGAGATGGCTAGTAACTACGAACTTGTCACTTTGTCAGCCATTCCCTATTGCAATATTACCACCTTACCATTTTTTTAATATCACATAGACAATTAATTCTTCAAGGGCAGCAGGCACTGAATTTGTAGATAAAACACTGAAATATAAAGTAGTTTGCTAGTACCAACCTCTTTATTAGTTACAGATCTGTTAAATACAGAATTATTTGGATGATTTTTACTTACGTACAGATTATGCTTCTTGAGTAATATTGGTGGATTGTAATGACAGAAGTTTTAGTGGCCTTTTATGTTTGAAATTTTCTGAAGTGGGTAGTTTTGTCATTATTGGTTCATATGTTTTGTTTCATTACTTACTAGAATAATGTTCATAACTACAAATTTAAAACACCATTCTAGCAAATGGTACTATATTATACAAGGAATACATTTTAATAAATCAGAAAGATGAATCAAAGGAACACATGTGCATGGCCCTATAAATGTGTGCAAGGAGCCTATGGTTTGAAAACATCTCAAAGGTAAATGCAATCCTTCACTGGCCAGATGCATTTTCTTTAAATGTGGGTTTTCATGCTGTTTCAATGAATGTGATTTTCAAGGCAAAGAAGTTTAATGGTCATACTAAGTCTGTTTTCATTGTAAGACTGCATTGTTTGTTTAGCAAATGGCTACCAGTGTTTGTTCTACTTTATTTCAATGTCTGTAACCATTGTAGAAATAAATAAGAAAACAGGTTCCTTGTGTCTTTATTTAAAATATCCATGATAATTCTTTCCATGACTTTACATACAGGACTAGTCAGACATATGGTCTGTAGTTATCCAGGTCAGTAGAAGGCCAAACCTTGTGCTGAGGTTAACTGTTGCAATCCTCCAATCACTAAGCATGGAACCAGTTAGGAGGCTAATGCTGAAGAGTGATTTTAGAGCGTTTGACAGCTCATATGTCATGCTATCCAAAAGGTGTCCCAGGATATTATCAGGGCCCATTGAAATAGTATTCTTTGCCTTGGAGAGTGCATTGAAGACTTGTTTGCTAGTGATAGCCAGAAGAGTTATGGTCAAGGGTATCTCCTGAGAGGTATTGAGGGAAAGAAGGGATGAAATTTGGATTAAATATATTAGCCAGCAGGTTTGCTTTATTCTCTGATTCATTTTAGGTGGTTCCATTAACAATTTGTTCAGCACACTGTTGTGTTACTTTTGAGGTTGCGGATAAAGCTGATGAAGGCCTTGTGGTTATCCTTTGTCTTTGATGATATTTCTGCCTCAAATTTGGCTTTGGTGAGCTTGATAATATTTCTGAGTTGCTTATGTAGTTTGAAGGGTTTGTCACTTTGCTGGATGTTGCACTTCCTAGTTTTGGCCTTGGTTTTCCTTCTTTTGTTATACAACTTGGTGATATCAAGGTTCCACCAGGGTGGCTTGTTATTTGAGTTGGTTCTCTGCTTATTCCTTGTGGGTACAGTCAGTGCAGCTGCTTACACGATGGTATAGAGTTTATGTAAACAATTCCCTACTGGTAGCAGAGTTCACATGGTTTGGGGGGATGGAAATTTTACCATGGTATAAGTCAGTAGGAGGTTTGCTTTGGAATAATTCCTAATTTTTTGAGGGTCAGATGGCATCCACTTGTGACAAGTGTTTAGACAGGTACATAGCAAAAAAATGGCATTATACTCAGTGACTGACCTAATGAGTTCCAAGTAGAGGGGAACAATTATGTGCCTGGATCTGGATGATATACCTTTATATATAAGCTGTACAATGGAAAAGGATTTCCATACAATAGTGACTATGTGGTGATCAAAGGAAAGCTCATTGTTGACATAGGTTCCCAGATGAGACTGGTTAGGCTTATGTGTATATAATTGCCTGGACCCATTGACGTCCCACCGTCATGCAAAGGAATGTCTGTTGCAGTCTTTCATTCATTCAGCATGAAACCTATTTTGAGATTAGTAATGAATAGCCTTTGTAGGGGGTTCGACATATCAGGTTCAGACTAACCAGTAGGCAGCCTAGTATGTTAACAAGTCCCAATAGACATTATGTTCTTGGCCTTAGGTAGTAACTTCAAAAATTGTTGAGAAATTTGAGGGGGTTATAGATGCAGGCATTTGATGTAAGAATATTGGAAGATTGGGGTAGGGGGTGAAGTTCAATCTGAATTAGTTGGCCAATGGATTGGCTATATCCTCTGGTCCAAGTATGTGATATCATTTGTTATCAGCTCACTGTAGTGCCAGTCATTGTTTGAAATTTCTAGCACAGTTAAAAATACTTTGTGGTTATCTTTTACCTGGGTTTATATTTTTACCTCATATCAGGCTTTGGTTGATTTAATCACAGTTCTGAGTTCCTTGTTTAGTTATTAAGAGTGTTTTTGGCTTTCTCAGAGTTATATTTATTCTACAGGGAATGAGGATTTTTTTTTCTTTTATTATGCTGCCCATAGGGCTTTATTTTTGAATTAAATGTTGTATTTATTTCTGAGGGGGAAGATGTGTCTATGCAACTATTTAAATATGCATAGAGCTTGGCAGTAAATTATTTTGTACAGTGGAAGTTTGAAACAGACTTATTAGAGGGACCCCATCCCTAATGCCCTGTACCCAGCATAGTCAGAAACCAGCACTACTCAGATATGTGCACACAAGATAATTTACACTAACTTACAAGGGATCTGTGAATGGTGTGGTAATTGTTTCTTTAACATTTTTCACAATCAAGCCTGAGTGTCTTCATTTATTTTTTTAGCATGTAACAGCATAGAGCTATACATAAAGTGACTATGTTTTCATTTTGTGGGAGGGTAGGGAGGCAGCCTGAATTTGCAGATATGCTTTTTGTCTTCTCACTATATTGGGTGGTATTGTGTCAGTTTTGAACATTAAGCCTTGGGCAAAACTTATTTCTTCCTTGAATTTCTTTTCATTTCTTCCCAATAATTTTGTTCAGACTATCACTGGATCATAAGACTAGAGAAAACTCCAAAAAGCACGTTGGAGCATGTACAGTCCCACTGGTTCTAGGGCCTAGGGTAATTTTCTTGCTTTAACCAATTTCCATTCAGCAAAGGCTTGAGAGTCACAGAATATAAGCAGGGTAGTTGTTATCATAGATGAAAGCTTAACGTTCGACCAGCACATCCACAATACCATAAAAAAGACGCATCAGAAGCTAGGAACCCTCCATAGGCACAAAAATGTCCTCAACCATACTACCAAAAAAATCCCTTGCCACTACTTTTCTACTACCCTACTTACTATATGGTGCACCCCTCCTCGCTAACATTCGTACAGTCCTGAAATATAAAATGGAAACCTGTTACAACAAAATAGCAAAGTTTGTAACTAATGCCACTTACTCTTCCCACCACTGTTCTTCACTGCAAACACTCAAATGGCTTGAGCTACCTCAACACTTCACTTACCAACAACTCTTAATAGCCCATAAAATTATCTATAAAACCCTTGACTGTTCAGCCCTTACTTCCACCTTAACTCAATCCCTCCCAAACAGGCCACTTAAATCACAAAATGAAACCTTATTACTCGTCTCTGCCAGACATGCACTCTACTCTTTCTGTGTTGCCAAACTCGGGAACTCACTCCCTACATCTCTCAGAGCCACCAGTACCACCAGGACCTTCAAAGATGGCCTCCATTCACATCTAGTTACCCTGTGGCAATGGTCCTGCTCCACAATCCACATTACTTGATCCCTTCCATACTGCCCTATTAGCAAAATTATAACATACCCCTTATAACTGCTTTTCCACTGTTATATCTGCCAGACTGTTATAACACTATTTTATGTAACTATTTCATAGTCTGTCACTACTGCTATAACTTCAAAAATATACAATGCCTGCATTATTTATTTGCTTTAACCATATTATAGTCTATAACCTCATTCTGTTAACCTAACTGTATGCCTGAACCTGCTATACAATCCTATAAACTAATTGTATATTTGAACCTGTTGTAAAGAAATTATTTTCTGTGTATTTGCTGTAAAGAATATATGTTTTGATTATTTGTTTAATAAATGTCTAGTTGGATATTTTCTCCCCAGGCCTCCACTGAAAATGGGCTCACTTTGGCCCAGTGGACATTCCTGGTAAACAAATTTAAAATAAAAATAAAATAAAAAAAAAATAGTAAGGACGTAAATTTCAACAGCTTTAGTTTTTGCTTGATTGACTCTCATAGGTACACATCTTCATTTATTGCCAGTGGCAGTATGACTGAGCCCAGCTAAAATGTATTTGTTGTTGGGAATGTGAGGTTTACCATTCCAAAAGGCTTCGTGTGAATGTGGGCCATAGGAGTGAGCATCCATTGCCACGTGACCCATGCAGGAGGAAGGGAGGTAGCTGGCGCTCATAGCTTGGGTGTTACCTAGGGAGAGCACTATATGCTGTACCTACAGATCACAACACTGTGGAGCATGTGCTGCCTAGAACCTGCCAGTCCTGTAGTCAGAAGCACTACTGTAGCTCTAATGAGCCACTACAGGGGTTAGGAGCTGCAAGGGGAAGAAGAGCAATCTTGGCGGGGGGGGGGGTGCAAACTGATTGATCTACCCCAGTGTAAATGGAAAGATATTTTGTTTTTGACTTAAGGAAGATGCACATTTGCAATGAATTGTTCATGCTTCTTCATCATATAAGTAATTACTACCCTGGCATATACTTGCCAGTGATCTGTTAAGAGCTCAGCAATATGAAGGGGTGTGGCTTGGTCAGCAGTGTTAATGTGGGTGTGGCTTGTTGAGGGGGCAGCAATCTGGGAGATGTGAATACAAATTTGAAACTCCTGGCTACACCCCTGTAGACAGCCAGATACATAGATAGACAGTGGTTACTGTTTATTTGATCTAAAGTACATTTTATCTAAAAACAAAACCAGTGGCCCATTTGATTGAAACTTCATTTATTCTAAACCAGCAAACACAAAAATTGCCACGGAAGCATCAAGAGCACACCAGACCAAAGTTTATTAATCCACAAGTAAAACACATTCAGCGTTTTGTCCCTGGTGGATGGGACTTCTTCAGAATAACTAAAAAACTCAGAACCTTCCTTTTTAGACATAAAACCCCTCCTCTACAACTGAAAAATACCAAGAACAGATATGGTTTACCTTTATCAGATAGTAATAACAATTACAATTTGATCGAGGAAAATATTAGGGGGATAGTAATGCACCACGCAGGCTTGACTCCCTGTCGATCTAGTCAGGATAAAACAGATGAGCATTCATGGGTTCTGTTCAAACAGCTTTATTAAGTACAAACACATCAGGATTATGGCTTAATAATGTTAACTTAGATAAACTTGTAAACAAACTAGCTATCACACTCATACATGCTCACTCCCTGGTTGGACTGTCAAAATGGCACTGAAGCTAGCAAGTGCTTGCCATTTATATGCACATGCTGTCCTTGAAATCCTTCTTAAAGGTACAGCACACACACACACACTATTCTACATACTCCCTCTTTGAGAAATGAGTCATGCAATATTGACAACATTAATTGACATGCAATTGATACAAATAATTCTCTGACATGCAATTATACAAAACTAAATACATATAAACAATTATGTCCAGGTCGCTGTGTATTTAATACTTGGTCTGGAAATAAGACCAAATCATGTGACATAAAAATCAGAATTAGGTCTAGCAACTGGTACTGTCTCTGCTGAATGGTTAACTTTGGGGACATCAGGAACATCATCAGGAATGGGTGTAGAAGTTAAGACACATTCTGCAACAGGAACATTGTCTGAATTGCTCTAAGTTCTAGAGTCTGTATCACAGGAACAATGTTGCAATATTGATCCTGATATAGGAAGAAGATGTCTGCTATTTCTCCTGTATTCCACACCCTCAGATTCTACGAAGTAGGATCGCGGTTCGGCACATATACTTGTTACTTGACCGATCTGGTTGAAACCTTTCGCCGTTTGTATTCTCACTATCTCTCCTTCTTTTAATGGATGAAGAAATCTGCTCAATTTATCATAGATGGACTATTGGAAAGAATGCTTTCTGTATACTTGGACTCTGATTGTTCTGTTGTTCTTTGCTTTTGGCCTCATCAAACTGAACACGATAGGCAATGTTGTTCTGGTTTGCCTAGATAGAAGTCTCTTTCCAAGGAAGACAAGTATATCATCATGGGGTATGTTTCTGAGATTGAGGAAATTCAAAAAAAATCAGTATTATCGCACTTTGACTTCTGTAGTAATTGCTTTGTACTCTATGCTGCACGTCCAGCTAGGACATTTGACTGTGAGTATTCTGGACTACTAGTAATGTGTGCAAAGTCCCATTTATTTTGCAAATTTATGAAACAACTGACTGGTAAATTGGGTACCATTGTCAGAAATAACTTTGTGTGGACTACCATGAACTGAGAAATGATGTTTCAACTTAGTGATAGCAGCAGTAGATGGTAGATTAGGTAGTAAATCAATATCTAACCAGTTCGAATAAGAGTTTACCAACACTAAGTAATGCTGATTGTTCCACACAAATATATCATTGGCTACTGTTGTCCAAGGTAGTTCAAGAACTTGACTTAGCTGAAGTGGTTCTTTTTGCAAATGCGGTTTAGTACTATTGCATACTGAACAAGAAGAAAGTACTTTATCAATGTATTTTGCTAGAGAAGGCCAAAATACTAGTCCTCTCACCCTTCTTTAGGTAGATTCAGAACCTGGGGGGTCCACGATGCAAAATCTGGATATATTCACATTGTAAAAAAGCAGGAAAAACAATTTTAGGACCTTTGAAAATAATGCCATCTTCAATCAACATCTCATCTCTGTAAGGAAAGTAAGTTTGCAGTTCAGGTGGTACACTAGATTGCTTTGACAGCCATCCAACATTAATGTAGTGGTTGAGCTTTTGCAAAATTAGATCAGTCTTTGTATGATCTCTTGGCTCATTAAGTCTTGTGGTAGAAAAATTATGTACTTCCATGACATCAAAGTCAAAATTCTCTGCATGAAGTTGTTTCGTCGTATTTCTGGGCAATCTGGATAAGGTATCAGCCAGATAAAAAAGTTTATCTTTTGTATAGACCATTTTGAAGTTGTACTTTTGCAATATTTTTTGGAGTGGCAACCACTTTGGAGTGATTAAGTATCAGTTTTCTATACTTTCTTGCTGTACTTAACTGTTTTCTGCCTAAACGCAGATTTTCCAGTGTTTATTGTGATTTAAAAGCTTGTTTTTTTCACATATTGTTTTCTGATCGTTTGTAGTCGTTTAAAACTGTTTTAAATGTATTTTGTACTGTTTTTGCCTTATCTTTTCAAAAAAACAAAAAACAAAACAAAACAATTCCTTGTTTCCCGCCTTTCTAAGCTAGTATAGTCCAGTTTTCAGGCTAGTGCTGAATTCAGGGCTGTGATACTAGTTTCTGAGTTGCCCATACCTTACTTGGATAGAAGGAAGCTTCTCTGTTCACCTGTGAGAGAGGGGAGCTTTGAACAACCTATTTGCCCTTGGAGGAGTGGTTCCAGGCCAGAAGTTAGTAGCTTATTGGCCATTTTGGGCTAATTTCTATCTCTTTCATTTCCCCACTATAACTGAAACCTGGTTCAAGGCTCCAGAGAGCACCCCAGCACTACCGGGCTACAACTCATACCACACATTTCAGCCATAGAACATGGACTGAAACACAAAAGGGGGGGGTGTATCCATATTCATCAAGGATACCTACACCTCCAGGTAAGTGGTGCAGCATGATACCTCTGAGATCATCCATGTGCAACTAACATCGGGTAAATCTGCAATGCAAATTGTGGCCTGCTACAGATCACCCTCCATGACCCAGGACCACCACTCCACCTTTCTGGAGATACTGGAAAACATGAAGGTCCTACCAAAAACCCTGATATTGGGTGATTTCAATTACCCTACGATTAACTGGAAAAGTACTCGTGTACAAATTCCCAGGCCCAGTGCTTCCTGGAATTCATCAACTCAAATGCCCTGGATCAGCTGGTAAACTCCCCTACCAAAGGTGAAAACATATTGGACCTGGTCATCACCAACATGGATGACAGGTGTTCCACACTGGAGGTCAACCCATCACTGGTTAGATCTGACCATAAACTAATCACTTTGGATGTCCACACCCCACCTCCACCCCCAACTAAGTAAACCACAGTAAAAGCTTTTCTAAAGCAAACTTCACCTGACTTAAGACAGAGATGGTACGTTTTACAGCCCCCATGCTAAGGGATAATGCTGCCCAAGATGCAGAAACCTTTACAAATACACTCTATTAGCATCTACAAGGATGCATGGATCGTGCCAACCCTAGCAAAACCAAGACTCACTCCTCTAAGAGAAGGAACCCAGTTTGGTGGACCCTTGCAATAAACAGGCTATATAATAGAAGGAGGAAACTAGTTCAGAAAAAAAGCAAATCCCAAGAAGGAAAGACATCCCTGATCAGTATCAGTAAGAAACTAAGGTCGCTCATGAAATCATCCAAGGCTAACTTTGAAAGAAAAATAGCCAAGTATTCAAAAGATAACCATAAAGCCTTCTTTAGCTATGTTAAGAATCTAAGTGGCAACTTGCAGATATACACTGAACTAGTGCAAAATAGCACAAAATATACTGAACCTACTGATATTGCCAACATCCTGGCAGATAGATTCAGTGCAAACTTCACCCCCCCTCTCACCTCCAAAAGGGCCTACAACAATAACAGAAAAGTGTAGTGTCCCAAAACTCACAGACATACAGGTGAAAACAGTCCTTTCAAAAGCCAAAATCACAGTGTCAATGGGACCAGATGGTGTCCCAGGCTGCGTCTTGCATGAACTACAGAATGAACTAACCCCCCATCTAAACAAGCTGTTATACATCAGCCTCTCCACAGACTATTTGCCCATAGAATGGTGCACAGCAATGGTTATGCCTCTCCACAAAGGAGGGGCCACAACTGACCCTGGTAACTATCGCCCCACAAGCCTGAGTAGCCTGGTCTGCAAGGCTATGGAGGGCATCATCATGGAACTCATTAACAAAGACATTGGGAACCTCCAAACAATTGACCCAACCCAGTTCGGCTTTTTTAAGGGCAGATCATGCCTACTAAACCTGGTTGACTTCTTTGAGACAGTCACCAAGACCATAGACAAGGGAAAGGTGGTTCACACAGCTTACCTTGACCTCGCCAAGGCAT
This sequence comes from Protopterus annectens, assembly GCF_019279795.1. Taxonomy (NCBI): domain Eukaryota; kingdom Metazoa; phylum Chordata; order Ceratodontiformes; family Protopteridae; genus Protopterus; species Protopterus annectens. The sequence continues at coordinate 523,653,737 of NC_056729.1, forward strand.
TCGACACCATTCCCCACTCTGATATTACAGAAAAACTCACCAACCTGAACATAAACCCCTACATCATGAGATGGGTTGCCAACTGGCTTACAGACAGAACACACACAGTAAGAATAGCGGGCTCCAGGTCCGACTCTAAACCACTCACAAGTGGTGTCCCACAAGGCTCAGTCCTGGGACCCCTACTGTCTGGCATATACTTCTCAGAAGTAGAGGCAAACACACAAGGACTATGCTAACCAAGTTCACCAGTGACTGCAAACTGGGAGCCATAATTGACTCTTCAGCTGACATGGACATCCTCCAAAAGGGCCTTACTGAGATGGACACCTGGTGTCAAAGTCATGGCCTCAAGTTAAATGCCAAAAAATACATAGTCATCCCATTTGGGAAAAACAAAACACCCACAAATTACCACATAGGTGGCAGCCCCCTTAATACAGAAGAGGTAATAAGAGATCTGGAGACCCAGGTAGATAGTAAGCTCTCCTTTGACAATCATATTGCCAAAGTTGTTAAGAAATACTTCTATGTGGCCCATCTAATTACTAAAGGATTCACATCTAGAAATACCCCTCTACTCGTCACTCATTAGACCCATCATAGAGTACAATGCCTCATTTGGAATGTACCTCACAAGACACTTCCAACAGCTGGAAAGACCACAAAAGTACCTCACCAAGAGGATTACTGGCCTCAAACATATGTCCTATGCAGCCCGACAGAAAAAACTCTGGCTGTACTCAGTGGCATATCACTTACTCAGAGGTGATCTCTGCCTGACTTACAAAGCCATATCCAACTCAGAATTGATGGACATGCTCCACCTAAAGAAATCCAAATCACTGCAAGCCACGTGCTTTAGTGAGCTAAACCTTGCCACAACAATAAATAGAACATGCTGGAGGGATAGATTCCTGTCACAGGGACTCCCCATGCTTTGGAACAAAATTCCAAATTACATCGGGCAGAGCCCCTCACTAACACTCTTCAAGAGGAACCTTGACAAGTGGATGGGTAACAGAAAATATACCCCTGGGATCACTTCATTGGCTCTGCTGGACAGAGGATCAGTTAATTAATCAATGGGGTGGTGAAAGCCGACAAACTCTGGCTAGGCTTATAAATGCTCTCGGGCAGATAGCCTAGTACCTAACTATGAACCTATGAACCTATGAACCTATGAATATGAGCATCATTCTTTGTAATCTTACTGGACCTGAATGCATAGTCTTCTTTAAGATAGTGACTAGAAGATGGTGATCAGTCTCAATCTGATAGCTTGACCATAAATATAATCATTAAACTTTGAACATCCAAATACTACTGCCAAAAGTTCTTTCTCCATTTGAGCATACTGCATTTTAGTTTGGGTACGAGATCTAGATGCATAGGCTACTGGTCTGCCTTCTTGAACAATAACTGTGCCAAGACCAAATTTTGAAACATCACAGGAAAGAGTGACTAGTTTATTGACATCATAGTATCTTAATGTGGGTGGGGTGGCAATTTTCTGCTTAAGTTATTCAAATGCTCTCTGTTTTTCTTCCAACCAAGACTATGTAACATTTCTGTGTGTCAGCTCTCACAAAGGTGCTGTCAACTCACTGAAACTCAGTGAAGTCTGGTATAAACTTGCCTAGATAGTTGACCATATGAAGAAAACATTGTAGAGCTTGAACATTATCTGGTCCTGGCATCTCAAGAATGGCTGCTTGCTTGGATGGAACTGGTCACAAGCCAGCACTAGCAAATAAATGACCTACATATGTAACTTCTGGCAGTCTGAATTTGCACTTCAGAGGATTGAGCTTTAGGTTTATTTTATGTGCTCTGTCTACAACTCTCCTAAGGTTTCTGTCATGCTCTTTTTCACCATTGCCTCCAACCAATAAATCATCTAGTATTATGGCACAAGGATAACCCAAAAAAATGTGCTCCATTGCATGCTGAAAGACTTTACTTGCAGAATTTATTTCAAATGGCATCCTGAGGGATCTATATCTTCCAAATGGCATACTGAAAGTAGTCAGTAGTGAAGATTTGCGATCAAGCATTAAAAACAGTGGCATTCGGTATCAGGGCTGCGACTTCCTCAACTGTGCACATAGGATGATGTGGTCTCCTTAATGCTTTGTTCAAATCTCTTGAGTCAATATATATTCTGATTTCGTCTAAGCCTTTCTTTTGGGCTACTACCATAGACAACACCCATTCAGTTGGTTCTGTAACTGGACAAATTACACCTTGCTGCACCATTTTATCCAGTTGAGCTTTGACTTTATTCTGCATAGCTATTGAAACTTTTATTGCTGGTCTAACCACTGGACTGACCTCTGGGTCTAACTTCATAGATTAGACAACTGGAAGTTTTCCTAACTTGTTATCGAAAACATCAGCATACTCTGAGAAAATAGCTTCAGTGAAATTGGAACAAGGATGCGTGCTGATATGATGAACTTCTTTGGTAAAGGAAAGCAAATTCATTCTCAAACTGTGTCTAAGACCCAATAATGACGACACAGAATAGTAAGCTGTAGCAGTTTCTAGCCAAAAATGAAAGGACTACCGAGCCTTCAGTTTGAATTTCTACACCTCCATAAGCAACAAGTTTCACATTACTAGCCACATGAAGTTGCTCACCAGCTCTCACCTTAGCAAAAGCGTCTAGTGACATAACATGACACTTTGAGGCAGTGCTACTTTCAGCTTGGTGGTTTTACCATTAATCTGGACAATAAAAAACACTCTGTTCTTTGCTAACAAATTTACTGTATCAGCCTTTCCACCGATTATTGATATACCATCTATGCAGAAAGCAGAGCTGTAGGTCTCTATATGATCAACTTGCTTTTTAAGTGACCCTTCTTTATAACTGTGTGAGGTTTACTTGATTTACAAAACTTTTGAAAATGGTTACATTTTTTACAGTTGTGGCATTGCTGAGCATTTTTCTCTTTTAGACTCAGGATTTTCACCACAGATGTGACAGTTAACAATAAAGCTTGTTTTGGGTTTTGCTGACTCATCCTTATACTGCACTGAGCATGCCCTTTTTTTAGAACTAGTCTTGGAACTTGCTGGAAAACTATGGGTTTTACCTGCCACACCCGCAGGGGTTACAGCTGCCATGTGCTTAGGCCTGCTTCTGCTAGCCATATGTTGCATGCTGTCTACATTTGTTCTGGAGCCTGTTGAAATTATGCTATCACTTGCAAGCATATTTGTGTGCCTTTCTGTAACTTCATGGATTTGACAAATCTCAATAGCTGTGCTCAGCATTAAATCACTGTCACACAGCACAATCTTTCTAACTGCAGCACTATTAATACCACACTCAAGCCTGTCCTTTATCACCTCACCTTTTAAGTCACCAAACCTGCATATTTTAGCTCTGTTTATCAGGTCAGTAATATAAGCTCCAAAAGTTTCTCCTGGCCTTTGATTTCTTGTGTAAAACAAATGCCTCTCTGATGTAATATTTGTCTGGGGGTTACACATTTCCCTGAATTTGCATTTCAAACACTCTGGGTCTTCCCTTGATTCAGGCTGTACAACAATATGACAGAGTTTGCCTTCTCCTTCATATACTGCTGGTGCATACACAAATGAATGATGTCTTTCAGTGGCTTCTGACCCAGTTATGTTTAGCAAAATGAATGCCCTGGTGCTTGCATCTTTGTCAGAATAAGCTGCTTGTATAAAAATATCAAACTCTTGCTCACATATATTCTCCAGTTCCCTGCAATATTCTGATCAAAGTCAAGTAGGGATGGTTTTCGAAATCCATCTGCCATGCCAACAAATTACAGTAAAACACAATGCAACCCAAGTCCAAGTTTAACTGTACACACTTGCACATATGCCTGAAATTTATGCCAGTATTTATAACTATGTCCAATAGCACAACAAGCCTCTGAATAACTGAACTTTACGAAATAAGTCTCTCAGGCACAAGAATACTCTTGTAATCACTGTACTGTAAGAAATCGCCTCATCAGTGTAAGAAACATTTCAAAATAACTGTGAATAAACTGAGCAGAAGAAGCTAAGAATAAAAAACAATTTGAAGTAATTGCACTTCACGAATATACAGTACACAGCACACTGAAACTTTCCCAAAATGGCTGTACTTTGCTAAATAACTCTTTACAGTGCAAGGAACACTATGTAATGGCGGCACTCTGGGAATAGACACACCCAGCACAAGAAACGTTTTGAAATGCATTTTATGAAATAGTTGCACTTTGCACACAAATAAACTCGTCAGAATAAATACACAGTAATAAGCACATACAGTAAGCACTTTTACACAGTTTGAGATAATTTGAATAACTGCAGTTATTAGCTTTAATCAATGCAAAATTGTAGTTTATGCCAAAACATAGCAGTTTGCCAAAAACATGCAGTTGCTTTGCTTTATTTATGCTTAATGTGCCCTTTTTGCCCCTGTTATATTTGTTTTGTTTGTTTAATCTTTTTTCATGCCCATTATACTTTTCTTATGCTCGTTTTACTCTAAACATGCCCGTTTTACTTTAAACATGCTCATTTTGCTTTCCTGAGGTAATACCAAACCTTTTATGTGCTTTTCTAGCAATCGTTTTATCAAATATCTTAAAATTTCCTTTAATTAATAAACTTTTTGTGCCTTTCACTTGTTTAATAATGTGGTTTGTAGCTTTGTAATGCTCTGTTTTATCTTTTATTAATAAATACATATTTTGTGCAAGTTTTCATTACCTTTAGTTTGTTTCTGGCCCTTTTTGTGCTCAGTTCTCTTAGTTTACCTTCACTGTTAACTCTGCACCTCTTGGCTCTGAAAAGCAGTGTCTGGAATCCCGGTTCTAACACCGTGTCCCTCGTCTGGTCAGGATAAAACAGGTAAGCATTCATGGGTTCTGTTCAAGCAGCTTTATTATGTACAAGCACATCAGGATTTAGGCTTAATAACTTTAACTTAGATAAACTTGTAAACAAACTAGCTATCACACTCATACATGCTCACTTTCTGGCTGCACTCTCAAAATGGCACTCAAGCTAGCTTCTTAAAAGTACAACACACACAAACTATTCTACACTCCCCTTTACAGTTCCTGCCCCTCAGGAGGTCAGAAAGGATCAAGAACAGGAACAATCAGAGACAGGAGTCATACCCCCAGAAGGGACAATCAAGGATAGGGAACCAGAATCAGAAATGGGGTTACCAGAAACATCACAGGGGGGAGGGGAGAGTGGGCTAGAACAAGTCACAGATAATTCTGTTCAAACTTCTTCTTATGTTTCTTCTATGTCTGTTATTTATAATGATTCAGGGGACTTTAAAACTGTACAATTATAGTAGTGCAGTGATTAATAATGATTGGGTCAGCCTGTTTGCAAAAGGACTTACTTTTGTGCCAAGTAGGAGGGCTAGAATTGATGTTAATTGGTTTCAAACTGTACACTAGAAAATGTAAGTTGTGTCTATATTTTGCCAATAACAACATTGCATTCAACACTAATACACTGGAGATACCTGGTATGTTTACCCCCCCCCCGCTACATCCTTTGATAACAATTGTTTGAAAAAAATATGTGCGCATGCTGTAAGGAAGGTGTTAAGAATTAATGGGAATTCAAAGAGAAGCAATCTGTCTAATCAAGAAAAGACCCTCTTACAACATATTATAAATGATAAACAAATCAGATTGATGAAATCAGATAAAGGAGGGGTTCTGGTTGTGATGAAGTATAATAATTATTCTGACAAAATGTTAACCATCCTATACAGTGACACCTATGAAGAGGTATCCATTAATGAAAGAAATATTGCTTATCATCGGATAGACACTATTTTATATGATTTTTTGACACAGGGACAAATTTCTCAACAAGAATATGAATTTCTGATAATGGAAACAACTAGGACACCCTCCATTTTCAGAATTCCAAAAATACACAAAAACCTGCATAATGCACCATTAAGGTCCAGTGTAGATACTAAATCTTCTAAGACAAGTTATTTAGCTAAGATCATTGATTTGAAATTAAAAGGGGAAATGAAGAACATAGACCACCTTTTAAGGACTCATGGGATTTTTTAACTAGAATTATGGAGTCATTATGTAATGAACAAATACTTTTTGTTACAATGGATATTATGGATTTTTACTCTGTTATCCTATACCAGGTTGGCCTTGAGTGGTTTTATCAATATTTAGTTAAAAATAGCCATATGAATCATGCAGGGATTTTGCTAGTCAAGGACTTGATGGGGATTATATTGATGAATAATTAAATATTTTTTGAAGGTCAGATTTTTCACAAGAAGACGGGTGGCTATGGGCACAGCATGCACCCCTGTCTTTAGCAGTCTGGTGGTGGCCTATTGGTAACAGGAATGTTTATTTATTTATTTATTTTATATTTGTTTACCGGAAATATCTGACTGAGCCTCACCGGCCTGTTTTCAGTGGAGACCCAGGAAGAAATGCTCCAAGTTAGACAGTAGTGTAAACATAGAATTTATAAAAAAAAACAGTGTTACATAGTAAAAAGATATACAATTGAATTTAAAAGAAAACAAAAAGAACACACAACAGTGGTACAAAATAATAAAGTAAAAACAGTTAGTCACACATATTACACATTATATACATGCTGGATTCATGAATGAGCACAATAAAAAGAAAAAAAAACATCAATGTGTTTCTACGTAAGGGTGAGGTGATGGCCTCACCAAAATTAAACAATTAGAATACAATATACACAGTAATATGCTGGAGATAGGATTAAAGGGAAAAGAATCATGAAAATAAACATATGAGAGAAATAATATAGTCTGATCAGTGTTACTAAGAACAGACCTGTGGAATTCTTCACATACATTAATGGCACCGATGACTTCTTTAAATTTACTATGAATTTTTCAGGAGTAGAAATTGCTTATTTGGATGTTAAGATTACTAAGAACAAGGAGTTGAGAAGATTTGAGTCATCTATTTTCAGAAAACCCACTTACTCCAATACACTGTTACATTTCTCTAGTTGGCACCCCATTTTTCAAAAAAGGGCTTTGGTGAAAGAACAAGGTATCCATTTATACAGGGTGATATCTGATGATGAAGCATTTTACAAAGACAGTAAATATTAAAAAACATGTTTGAAAAAAGAGGGTACCTCAGAATATTTATTAAGACTTTAGCCTTGGAAGTGTTCAATAAAGGACAGGAAGGGCTATACTTCCTTAGGTAGATAATACAGAGTTCTACTTTTTTAAAAGGGATCAACTAGGTGATGAGTTAAGTGTAGGTAGAAGTTGGATTCTTACATATAATGCACATTTTCCAACTAATAAGAGAGTAATATAGAGGAATTGGAACATTTTTTAATGATAAAATATTACAAGATCATTTGCGGAAAAACAGAATTATTTATAAGAAGGACATCAATATAAAAAACCTTTTGGAAAGACACCTTGTAATTAGTACCTATCCAAGTACGATGGTTAAAGTGGCAACTTAGGATGAATGCTACAGGTCCCTATGGGCTGAATGAAATGGTGTCTATTAGTTGCAAATTAAGGTGACAGGCAGCTCTTTGGTTCTGATTTTAATGTGATGGAGTATTCTGTTTTTTAATAGGATGGATGAATCATCTTTAACATCCAAAAAGCAAGTATATTTATATTTTTTAATATTGTAAGAGACATATTATATTCGGTGGACAAACATGCTGATAATGTTTCTATGGGAAGTGCAATAAATGTTTTTTAATGTCTTTCGGCTTTTCCAGGTAAGGGGCCAACACAGCGGATCTCTGGTCCGTGTATGATTGCAGTGGATTTTTAAGGTGTCGAGTTACCAGCCTGGTGCCGTAATATATTCATACATATGCATAATTCTGTATATGTACATATTTTTATAATTATATTATTTATTTTGTATGTATTTATGAGTGTAAGTTGTGCTTTGACTTTTAACTGCAGAATATTTTATTTATAATGATTGCTTGCTTTTACTTCAATTGGACTGTGTTGCTACAGAATAAAACTCACAGCAGTGGACGTTACTTTTTTCTGCTCATAGTTCTTGTCAATCTAATGTAGGGGAGGGGTTTTATGTATAAAATGGCATGTTCTGAGTTTTTTATTTGATCTGAAGAAGTCCCATTCACCAGAGATAAAAGTACTAAATGTGTTTTACTTGTGGATTAATAAACTTTGGTCTGGTGTGCTCTTGACACTTCTGTGGCAATTTTTGTTTGGTATTTGAGTTTCTTTGGTGATTCCAGGTTCCTGGTCTGTTTTATTCTAAACCACAAATGACTAAATCACATTTGGGTAGAAACTTATGTTAACCTATAGAAAGTTACTGCAAGTTTTGGATCATAGGACTTAAGTACACATTAATGTTGATCACTATTACTTCTTGTTATTGCCCACTGTTGTGTTTGACCCTCCATGTCTAGAAATTTGCATATATGCACCAGCACTGATTAAGTAGGTCAAGAGTAGACCCTTTTCTCAGTTTGCAACTGTGGAGTTAGTATATTGAAGTTGGGTAGGATGTAAGAGGCTTGGGGGCACATGAGTCTTGTACATCTGCAAACAAAAGCTTTTACAGAAATATTTCATGTATATGAAATTTTCAATGACCCGTTTTGATGTTTTGTGGTTTCATTTAAATATGTGACTGCTTCTTTTTTGTACATCAAATGAACTTTAGATTAAATGAACCATAATTACATATCTATATACAGATTGATAGAGAGCTATATTATGTGTGTTTGTGTATATACACATATATATATATATATATATATATATATATATATATATATATATATATATATATATATATATATATATATATATATATATATATATGGGTTCACTTCAATTCACTGACTTTCATTTCACTGACACCATTTCACTGAAATTCATTTCACTGAAACTTCATTTCACTGAAAGTTCATTTCACTGACAAGTATTATTACAAAGTAAATGGAATATGCCCCCTTCCCCACTGTAGTGCGACCCTGGAGTTAGAATATATAGTTCGGGGGTGTCGGGGGCAGAGCCCCCCCACTTTTACTAAGCAATATTATATCAAAACGTAAGAATATCATATGAAATGAAGTTGGGGCTGCCCCACACCCGATGTGGGGGCTCTGCCCCACACCCCCCTAACTATATATTCTAACTCCAGGGTCGCACTACAGTGGGGAAGGGGGAATATTCCATTTTATTGCTAATAATAGTTGTCAGTGAAATGAACTTTCAGTGAAATGAAGTTTCAGTGAAATGAATTTCAGTGAAATGAAAGTCAGTGAATTGAAAGTTCAGTGAATTGAAGTGAACCCATATATATATATATATATATATATATATATATATATATATATATATATATTTATAGATATGTACACACAGGTATGTGTCTTCATATTTACACATTTATGAGTATCTATTTCAACATATATACATATATGTTTTTATGGGGAAGTGCAAAAGACTTAAAGTAAGGTAACTAATACTTCTAGAGGACAATTTTACTTTGGGAAAACTCAATGGTTTTAGGCTAAAGTGAGGTCCGTATGCAATTGCTATATTTTGGTGTCAGTCACAGGACTGATACAATGTGAAGTGACTTTTTATCTGTACATACTTGGCTGTATAAGGTATAGAGGAAAGTTAGGGGGAGACAACTTTGAAGATTTTTATTTTGTGCTGATTAGGTTCGGAGAAATACATGATGATATTGTAAAGGATAGATACCTACACTAGTGCTTTCATTTATTGCTGGTGCTATACAGCAAAGTGGTGGAAAAGGTTAACAGTACAGTGAATACAGAAATAATGGTGGAAGTCTGCTTTACTTTATTAGATTGGGAGTGGCTTTTTATCTGCTGTTAGGCTAATGCAATTAAATTATAACAGTTGTTGTATTCATTCCATTATGTTTATGCTGGTATGGTTTTGTTTTCAACTTAAATATCAAGGTTTCTTGTGTTATTTTGCAGCAAGCATGCTTTGGCAAGGGACATAAGTGCCAAGACTACTAATGTGTAGTAATATATTAACTTTGAATGATGCTTTAAGTGCTTTACTGCAGGGTTGAGGATCAGGTTTCATTTCTGCTAATCAAGTCTCACCAGGAGTACTCATTTATGGTGTTTCAGCGAAATGCATGATGCAGTAACAGGGATTGACATAGGGGAAAGACAACTTCAGCCCTGAGGGCAAATACATCCTCATGAAGTCTTTTAGGGCATATGGCAAGCACCTGTTTAGCAAAGGGGGGTGGGGGGGAAACAAGCTGAAATTGCTATGATGTGGAACCAACTCAGTTTGGATATGAACGCAATTGATGGAAGGAACTCACATGCATGCAGTACAGAAAAAAGTCTAACTACATGGTGTGACACGCCAGAGAATGGGCTACCTATAGCAGTACAAGTGCGGGATCTCCTACATAGATCCTTTTAACTTTCTCATGAAGGACTGCCTGAAATAATAAGCCATCAATAAAAATGACAATGAAACACAGTTTGGAAAGAGAACTGGAAATGTTCATTTCATTCCTGCTGTCTCTTTGGTATTCTCATATTCACAGAGTTAAGGAAGTTAAGGAGCATTGCAGCGTATGTAACAACACATGAGACTTGTTTAAATAATATCTGCTGAGCATACAAGATATACTTCCTAAAATAACAGCAACAATAACATGATCACCATGTACAAGCTTTTTCTAATAAAAGAGATCGGACAGATGTTGTATTGTCTTCCTACAGTGTCTCTGGTTAGTAGTGCAGATTAGTAGTAAATGGATACATTTAAAAATAAGACTGAACATTTCATTAACAAGTGATGCTAACAGATTTGATTTATCCATCTGTGCAAACTATGGGAAAAAAATAACAATTTGAACAATTTGAAGTGTTATGGTACAACTAGTTCACTTCTGATAATAGAGATAAATTGACACGAGAAGAGATCAGAATCCATACTACTTGGCATTTTTGGTGTTCCTAATTGGTCTTTTCACTGCTTGCTCAGAAATTTCCAGACAGGTGGAATGACCAGTTATATTAAGATCATTAATATTGTCTGACTTATAACCAAACTGCAGAAGTAATTGTTAAAAATAATGACCACCACAGCACCACTCATATCAGAAATTAATGGATCGACATCGGAAGGACAATTATTTGGATAAATAACTTGCTTAAAATATAACTCATTACTAACTGCAGCTAACAACTTTTCTGGTCATATTTTATTTTACTGCATAAAATACTAATGTCTTTTGGCTTTTCCTGGTTAGGAGTCACAACAACAGAACTCCAGTCTGCTAATGATTGGCAGTGGATTTTTACATTGCCGAGGTGCCTACCCGATGCCCAACCTTCAAAGAAGGCACACCCTTTCACACACACACCTACCTGCATGTCTTTAAACATCACGGGAAGATCACTGCAGGATGAACATGCAGACTCCACACAGAAGGTGCTCCAGCTGAAAATCGAACCAGAGAGTTTCTTGCTGTGAGGTGACAATGCTAACCACTGCACCACTGCAGCACCCACTCCATCAAATAATTGTTTTAATTGTCTAATAACACTGCTGTAATTCTTTTCAATTTAGTGAGTGTTGTATTTTCTACTGATTTAAAACGTGTGGTTCTTTCTACTATCAAGTACCCTTAGGTTGTCATTCCATCACAAGGGAAAGCTTTTTTTTTCCTGGACAAAAAATTCTGACAAGCAGATGTCTGCAGGATTTATATACAAAGGTCATCAGGTGTGTTCCATCCTACTTTAGAACTAGTAATACATTCTTCAGCCCATTTGATTTTTTTACAAGTGGTACAAATTACTATAATTACACTATTGTTTTTTTTTTCTTCATACTCAGCTAAAGTAAAATCAATGGCAATAAAAATAGTACCAGCCAGTATTGGGCAAGTTGCAAACTAGTCCTGGATTATTAGCTAATAGTAGGTTTTATGACTGATTATGGCAACATGCAGAGACTGCTATCAAATTATTTTCTTCCAAAATATGCAGGAATATATGTTGAGCTAAAGACACAGTAGTAACTGCCCCATCTATTATTTGGAAAGTTAAGCTGTGGGAGCAGGTGACATGTTAACCAAACAGCTGACCTAATGGTCCAAATGTTATCTAGGACTCCAATCTTGATTGCTCTTTGACCTAACTAGTCATCAGATTCCACAACTAATGTCTCAGATCCCGCAATACAGAGGACACATTTTGCAGCTAAGTTCGTATTAACAAATTTAATTCCTCCCACTACAGACTAAGTCCTCAGGCACTCAAATTTAACAAAACACTAGGATTAGATAATAAAGATGGCTGCCAGGCTTTAATGATAACTATCAACATAAGTGAGCTAAGGTTTGCACCTCAGTCAGTTTATTATTATAAGCTGTGAGCATCAGCATCTTAAGTCTGAAGATGGCATATATTTGTTAGTGGTATTCCTTAAAACATAACTTTTGGTAGCATCCTTTTTACCATAAAAATGCAGTCTTTATATCTAAAACAAATGTTATAAAGGTAACTAAATCGGTACCTAGCTATTCAACAGAAGTCATAAGATTAAGGTCAAGGGTGTTTGTCCTAGACAGAAAACCCCCACCAGTGATGTCCCACAGGACTCTGTCCTGGGACCGCTACTCTTTAATATATACTTCTCTGTCATGAAAGCTGATATCACTGGACTTTGGCTAAAAAGCTGGCTGATGACTGCAAACTTGGGGTAGTCAATAAATCTCATTTTGATATTAAATTCCTTATACCTAGAATAAACAAATGTTCAGTTTATTACACAGGGGCTTACCATCAATGCTGATAAATGCAGTATAATTTATCTTAGTAAATCTAGCCTTCTACTAACCATATAGATATGTGAAATTTATCAGGGACTTGACCTATCTGTTGATTAGAACACCCTTTTATCTTGTATAATTTATCCATCATGCCACCTTCTCAATGTCCAATCACTTTATAGTCCCACTTAATTCTTTCCTTGTTAAGCTCATAAGTTCATAGGACAATACTAGGCTATTGCCCTGAGTCCCTTATAAGCCTAGCCAAGAATTGCACTCATGTTCCCACTAACTCATGTTTATTGAATAAAATGTCCTCAGTTGTCACGCATCTTGTTAAGCACCTAAAGCAGGCTGAGAGAACTCATTGCTTCTTCCCCAAAAGGATCTCATGTCTTAGTACCCTATTTGTCTAAATTTGACATTAGCATACAAAAATTGTTGTGTATTGTAGCATTATACATACCTCTGACTGCAAATAAGTCAGCCTCTCAGGACATTGTGTCCTGTATAACTGCAAGAAAACCTCTTGAAAGCATTATCCTAATGTTTCATCATTGACTGGCCCACGAATACTGAAAAGCCTGTTCACCAGAATGTCAATATGTACAGATTAACAGCTTATAAAAACAGTCATAGGATCAGACAAAGTTATTGGAAAATAAATTATTCTGGTCTAGACTCTAACAATCGTCCCCAGTACTGATCATAACCTGTCTGTGCTGTATGGAAACATGTAACAATTCATAGAAGCAACCCATATAACTTAGTAATAAAAACAAAGTGTTTATATCTGTCTTGAGATAGTAACTGGAAACAATTAAAAACTATCTTGAGATTATGTAGATTCACCAATTAATATTAGGCTAACTAACCTTGTTAGCCAATTACCCCATGTGAAAATCAAATCCTGCACTTTGTGTTTGTAAGGTAAACAACTTAACCATTATGCCAACCTTCCACCCCAAACACTTTTTGGCCTTTAGTTCAAGGAATGCTTTCCTTTTGTACTTTCAAACATAAGCTTAGAAAATTATCTGCATAGAGTGGAAGTAATTCAGAGCTCATTTGTCAGAGATGGGACTTAAACCCACACATCCACGACAGCCTATGACTTTTATACAATACTTTAGACTGCTCAGGTATGCTGACAAGTAATCATCTATAGCAAAGTCTTTCTCACAATATTATACTCCCAGCTCCTCAGTACTGGAAAATAAATCAAATTAAATCTTGCATCATGATTATAACTGAAAATAAAATGTCTCATTGACAATATAACGAAAGCATGAAACGAGTTATTTCTAGATATAACAATAAACAATTTACAGCTATTGTTTAGCCTTTAGGATGGTATTTGCAAATACCATCCTAAAGGCTAAACAAAAGCACAACAGTAGAATCCCCAATTTAGTCAATTGTTGTTAAAGTTAACAAATGGTTGCTCAACAGAATTTGGTCAACTAAACAGATGGTGGACTGGTATACAAGATCACATAATACCCTTTGGGATTGGGACACATGCCCTTTCCCCAGTACTGTACAATATTGGAGTTAGCATATATAATTTACAGGGGGTGTGTGGTGCCCCCTTGCTTAAAAGTCTGTTCTGGGCTTTTTTGAGAATTACTATGTGTGTTTGTATTTGTGTGTGTGTGTGAGTGTATGTTGGGGGGGGGGTCTTTCCTCTTTTCTCCATGTTTGTGTGGCTATAAAATTGATACATATGAGTCTGGGAGCATGGATGGCATAGTCCACACATGAGGGGAGGGGCTTGACCTTCCCAATGAGAATAATTTGGTAACTTGACAGTTGTCAATCAGAGTCTCAGAAGTAAAGCCTTGCTATGATATGCCATAACAGAGCCATTATGCTTACTTGTAACCAAACTGGAACACCCAACTTTGTTTCCTCCCATCACTATCAAATCTTGCTAAGGCTAAATTTGTAGAAGTTATTACAGTTCTTCTTATAGACCTGGCTTAGAATAGCAAATAAGTTAATGTGTGCTCACACATCATCAACACAAAAAGGTGACTTGTAGAGGTAGCATTGCAGAATATAGTCATTTTGCTGCCATATCTTGTGATTATCTATGGATTAGCTATATAGAAAGCATGGCAAAACAGAATGTTCATCGGCATTTCACAATATCATGCTGCACAAAGTGTTAAGTCTGTTATGCTTTTTTGTGGTGCATGTTTGTGTTGTATAATGTTTAGCATAACGTAGTTTTATGAATCAGAAGTATAAATAACAATAGCAGTTATATAAAGTGATACAGAGCAATGGAAACAGGGCTTAACAGGCTAAACAATATTCTATCATGAACTGCAGCCTGTGTCTAAATGTGGCTGTTGGCACCTCAGCATACATAAATTAACTATTTTTTATTAGCAAGCTCATACTCCAGTTGCAAAAAGGCCTGGCAAGGACATTTTCAAAGCTATGGCAATTTCCTTTTGGTAGAAAGGTTGTGCAGTGATTAGGATTATCATATCACAACAAGAGGTTCTATGGTTTGATTCTCAGCAGGGTGTTTCTTGTGAGGAGTCCACATGTCCTCCATACACCTCATGAGTTTTCTCTAGCTGATCTTATATCTTATCCCCTGCAATACACTAATAATAAGCATCCTTCAAATTGCCCATAGCTGTTTGAGTGTTTTGCAAGGGTTTAATTTCCTTGCCCCAGTTGGCTACCAGGACTGACTCCAGCATCTTCATGACCCTGTAATGGATAAGGTGAGTTTTCAGAAATGGATGCACAGGGGGAGGATGGATGGATGGACTGATGGCTGGACAGTGACTTACTGCTAAGCATTTTAGAGTTAATTATGTCATAAGAACCCTTGAAACACTAAAGAAAAATATATTCTGCCACATATACTGGAGAGGATAACATAACTGCCTGTGAACCATCTACATGTAGAACATGAGGCCTTTAACAGGAATTATAACAAATCTTTGCAATAAATGACAGCAATTGATTTATACGTGAAGTGAGACTGCAGCAATGTGTATACATAACATATACATGTACTCAGATGCATACACACATGCACAAAGGCACTCACACACACATGTACACACACCTGTATTAGAAGCATAAGGTGAAAGATATTGTAGCTGAAATAAGGGACTCAAAGCAGTTTTCTTTCTGCAGTCTGTGTCTGCCTTAACTCTCCTCCATCAAGTGTCCACTCTGTTGAGAATGTTGTGTGTCTTGATGTGTTTAATACACACAGAAAAACCTACCAGAAGAACTGGGCATTTATTTATTTATTTGTGTGCATGTGTGTGTGTGTGTGTGTGTGTGTGTGTGTGTGTGTGTGTGTGTGTGCGTGTGTGCGTGTGTGTGTGTGTCTGTGTGTGTTTGTGCCTGTGTTGTGTGCGTTTATGTGCATGGATGGGTGTGTGTCTGTGTTTGTGTTGTGTATGTGCATGGATGTGTGTTTGTGTGCACACTAGACATTCATTGTTTTTCTACTTGTCTTTACTTTCTTTGTCAACCTGAATAATAATACAAGAGGAATCTGGAATGATGTGTTTTTCTTATTTAGCTATAGTGATAACAGTGTTCTTACACTAGGCACTAGTGGTATAAGCTATATGCAACGCACCCATAACATCATGATCTAAAAGTCTGCAGTCATGTTCAGACAGTAAAAATAGAGAATGGTGCTGACAGAATGCTGTGAGATGTTTATGGGAGATTGTGGTCAGATACTCCAAGAACTGTACAAGCCCACAATGTTATGCTTATAAAGGATGCAAACAGGTTTATGTGTTGCAAAATATACACACACCAGTAACAGCATGCTCAGACAAATATGCTGTTAGCTTTATAGTGCGGTTCATCTCTTTTATCATGCATCATTTTTTGAAAAACATTACATGCATCATTTTGGTTTCTAGTCTGTATTAAATCTAGGTAAAAATCACATTGAAGACTGAAGGAGTAAGACAAGATGAGGGACAAATGAGCAAGAGAAACAGAGTGCAGATTCAGTCATTTTGTCACCTACTCTGTCAGATCACCTAATACTCTCTTTCTTTTTCCTTTTACCTTGTTACCAGATTGCATAAAATATAAGGGTTAGAAAAGTAAAGGGATATATACAGATGATGCAGATGCAGGAACTGCACCTATTATTCTATGATTGTAATGAGTTCAGTGCATGCTGTATGGAGAGCAAAATATATCTCTCCTTAGAAGATGGTACTATTTAGTTATGCTAATAATACTTAATGTTAGCTAAGAACGTTACAGGCTTACATTTGTCTCACCTTAGTTAACAATTTGCACATTTGAGGCCTCTTTCCCAGCATTTTTATTTTAAGGCACTAAGGACATATTATGTGTACTTGTTTGCAAAGTATAATATTTAATTTAAACCAATTAAATTTATTTTCTACATTCCCCCTGGATTTACAAAGCCCTGTAGAATGTGCAAGATTAGTTTAAGAGCTATTTCCGGCAATATGGCCGACGTACGATCCTGGAATGAGCTCCCGGGACGTGCACTTGAGCTCTTAGACTAATCCTGCACAGAATGAGCTCCTGTATGCAAATTACCCTTATTTGCAGGTGAAATCCATGCAAATGAGGGTAATATGTGATCCAGGAAGCTGGCAGCTCTCCGTGCAGGATGAGTGGAGTGTGCAGAAATGTACTCGGTTAGAAACCGAATACATCTCTGCAATCTACAAAACGGAGCTATGACAACTCCAAATAAAGGCTGCATATCATTGAGGAAGCATGCCAATGGCCAAGTAGAAGGCCATTGGCATTGCAAACTGTTTAAAAAAAAATTAACAACTTTTGTTTATTTTCACCAACCTCGCCTGTTTAAGCATAGGGCAGCAGCGCACAAATGGGATCGGGAGGAAAATAATAAAATAAACTTAAAATAAGCATTCTAACTAAAATCAGTAATCTGCCATGCAAGTGAATGGCAGGCAGAAGACAACCTGGCCAGTGAGTAATGGTTGCTAAGGGGGAGGCTCAGTGTGGGACATGTAACTATGCATTAGCAGGCAATCCTATGCAAATGAGGGAAAGGTTAGTGAATCCCAGATTTTCCTAGGGTGTGAGGCAGGTCCCAAGAGTGTAAGAGTACTAATAGCTGGGTGCAAGACTAGGATATAGGTGACATCATGGGGGGGGTTGTCAGGTATACTGTAAGTGGATTGGAGAGCTGTGGCTCAGGATTGCTCCTAGCTTAGCACAGCTAAGCTAGGGGTGTGTCTAAACCTGCCTAGCACTCTTTACAAAGTGTAAGCGGGTGTGCACCTGGTTTTACAGGAAGAAAAAGGAAGTTAGACCAGGAAAAAGCAGCTCTGTGCACATGTGAGCACTCCGTTTGTGCAGTGCGCACATGAGCTTAAACAGGGAGGCAATGGGAAGGGAAAACAGCAGTAGGAAGGTAATCAAGGAGAACTAACTTAGCTGACAGGTGAAATGTATCAGAATCAGCCAATTACACAGGCAGCAGACCAGCCCAACCTAGCACACCACTATAAACTATGCAAACACCTTTCCCCTAGTTTTTCCTAAAAACTCTGCACCACCGGTGTATACAGAGGGGGAAATTTTACAAAACGAAAGCAAGAGAAAAAATTTTAGGGGCTGCTTTTGCTATCATAAACCAGCATGTATTGCAAGAGGCTGACGGTGGTGAGGATGTGAATGCTGCTGAGCAACCCACAGTGAGGAGATGGAGAAGAATATACAGACCCAGAGTAACCTACCAAGGGCTACATGAGCTGGAGATAGTGGAGCACTATAGAGTGGACAGGGACCTCCTACAGCAAATTGTTGAGCTATGCCGGCTACGCCTGACACACAGAACTAACATAGGGGAACCCATCCCAGTGGATACCAAGGTATGGCATGCCTAAGAATACTAGGTACAGGTACCTCCCAAAGGCCAACTGGGGATATGATGGGGATTTCACAGGCATCAGCATCCAGGGTACTCTACCAGTTCCTGGATGCCATGTCAGCACATGTCAGTGAGCACATATATTTCCCCATCACCCGTGAGGTGTTGGCAAGCAATATGCATCTCTTCCACCAAATAGCAGAATACCCTGAGGTGGTGGGTGCAATAGACTGCACACACATATGCATTAAAGCACCCCCAGGTAAGTGGGGTAGGGTCTACATCAACTGCAAGGGCTTCCCCTCCATCAACTGCCAGGTTGTGTGCGATGCCCAGGGCATAATAATGAATGTGTGTGCTGGCTGCCCTGGAAGCTACCACGATTCCCACATCTGGCATCTGACACAGCTGTACCAGACATTTGCCAATGGGGACATCCCACATGGTCACCTAGTGGAGGATGCAGGATATGCACTGGAGCCATGGCTGATGACACCCATCAGAAATGCACACACTCCTGAACAAGAACTCTAAAATGAGGCACAAGCACAAACACAAATCATAATAGAGCGTGTGTTTGGGATGCTCAAGTCACAGTTCCAGTGCATGGACACATCTGGTGGAGTCTTGCAGTACTCACCAACTACATGTACCCAAATTATCTTTGTATGTGTCATGCTATGCAATATGATTCTGCGGAAACAGCTGCAGCAGGAACAGCATGGGGCAGGGCCACACGGCCCCCCACCAGTGCCAAGGCCTGCACAGGCACAGAGTGACTCAGAGGAGGAACAATCTGAGCCTGCCCCAGTAGGCAGAAGGAGGTGTGCCCAGTATGCCCTGGCCTTGGCATAGAGGCAACGCATAGCATATGCACTGACACAGTAGGGACCCAGGGAATGACACCTCTCTCCGACTCGCTCATACAGTAAAAGGGATGCCAAACATGACACTACCTGTGTTCAGCCATGCATAGGGAGTGTGCTATGTGGATCCGACATAGGTAGCCCTGCAGCACCACCCTCAATACTGGGACACCCACAAGGTAAGTGACTCACACATGCCAGTTGGGGGGCACATAACCAACAACAGTCACAGCCAGCAGGATAGGTGTAGACAAACACAAACAAATGCTGTACTATGGCCTCTGAATGAGCCCCATGGGTAACCCCTACCCCAGGCCTACACAGACAAACTACAGCAGGCCAGCCAGTTGGATAAAAGAGTTGAAGGCTAGGACATCAGAAACTAATATGTAGGTAGTTAAAGCTAAGATCTGAAGTACACTGGTATGCCTCTAGCAGCACAATAGGTAAGACTACAGACTGAAATGGTGTACCCGACATACCAGTATAGTCCTAGCAAATGTGCAAAAGTGTAAGGTGTGCTCCACCATCCTACGTACACTTATAGTAACAGTCAGGTGTGCCCACCCCACCCCTCTGTAGAAATGTAGAAACAGTCAGGTGCCACCCCCCCCCGTTATGCAGAAATGTAGCAACAGTTAATGCCAAATGACCAATGTACACCCTGCAGACACAGCAGCATGCTACCTGTCGGTGTACAACACAAAGGTCACCACCGCAGTGCAAACTACCTGGACTTGATCCACACATGCAATATAGATGGCCATACTGGGCATGCTCACACACTTAAAGACATGAAGGCCATGTCAGCAAACACCAGTGGACCAGACATATCTGGCAGTTGCAATTCTTAGTGCAGACACATGCCAGTATGCACCACTCCTGCCTTGCACACACAGTGGATAGGAATACAGACATATATGTAAGGACAACACACTATAATAAGCCAAAGGTAGACAAACATAGATATATGGAAGAGGGTGACCGTGACAAGGAGCCATCTGGGCCTGTCCCACCCAGCACACAGCAAAGGGCCCCAAACACATGAGGTGCAAATATCACTCACTGCAGATACTAGCCACCGGTATCTGTCAGCATGACAGTGTGTTGCACGTGCCAGCTGTGCAACATGGCTGTACAAGGAAGTAGTCACCTAGTAGCTGTATACACGTACCTGTGGCATATGACCCCGTGTGCATGAATGGGTTACGGCCCATGCACACACCGTCCTCCCCATAGCAGTATCATGACATGAATGCTGAGGTCATCCAATGTGAAATACACTTTTGGGAGAGCTGTAGCTCAGTAATCCCCATGGCGCATACCATAACTGCGTACTGCTGTAGTGATAATCTAGTTAGGTAGTAGTCCTAACCCCAGATGTACCGACTGTGTGAGTGTGTGTTTGAGTGCATGTCTTTCTGTCACTGACTGTGCAGAGAGAAATGCTTTTAGGCTACTTGCACTCTGTACAGTTCATATACACAACTTTGGCAAGGCTGCTGATGTCACTCACCTAGAAATCCTCCTCTGGGGAAATCATAGCCCAGTAATCTCCATGATGCGTCCTGTAACTGTGTACTGCTGTAGTATGAGAATGTGGTTAGGTAGATGTTCTAACCCCAGACCTGGTGCTTGTGTGTGAATCTGTGTTTGACTGAGTAGAGAGCAATGCTTTGTAGGCCACTCACACCCTGTACAATTCATATACTCAACTTTGGCAAGGCTGTTGATGTCACTCACCTAGAAATACACCTCTGAGGAAATCCTACTCCAGTAATCTGTGTAGCACATCCTGTAACTGTGTACTGTTACAGTGTGATAAAGTAGTTTAATAAGTGTTCTCACCCTAGATCTGGCAATTGTGTGTTTGTGTGTGAATCTGTGTGTCTGACTGAGTAGAAAGCAATGCCTTTTTAGGCCACTCACACCCCGTACAATTCATATACCAACTTTGGCAAGGCTGCTGATGTCATTCACCTAGAAATACACCCCTGGGAAATCATATCCCAGTGATCTCTGTAGCACGTCCTGTAACTGTGTACTGCTGGAGTGTGAGGAAGTGTTTCGGTAGGTGTTCTAACCCCAGACCTGGCTTGTATGTCTGACTGAGTAGAGAGCAATGATTTTTAGGCCACTCACACCCCCGTACAATTCATATACTCAACTTTGGCAAGGCTGCTGATGTCACTCACCTAGAAATACACTTCTGGGAAAGTCATAGCCCAGTAGCGTCTTTAGTGCATCCTGTAACTGTGTACTGCTATAGTGTGATTTAGAACTGTGGTGGGGTTCCAGCACCACCCATGGCAATTCTGGATGTCTTGCGTGTGTTTTAATGTCTGTGTATGGAGCAATGCATCATAGGCTACTCACTTGCATTACATTTCAAATGCCCTACTTTGCCAATCCTGCTGATGTCATTCATTGTGAAATACAACTTTGGGGAGAAAGTTCCCTGTAATCCCTGTGGTGCGACCGATAACTGTTCCATGCTGTAGTGTGATGTTGACCTTGGTCAGGGGTTCTATACCCACACAAGAAAGGTATGGATGTTTTGTGTGTGTCTCACTGTCTGTGTAGGGAACAATGCATTTTAGGCTAGTCACTCGCAGTACAGGTGAAATGCCCTACTTTGGTAATCCTGCTGATGTCAGTCACTGTGAAATACATCTTTGGGGTCAAAGTACTCCAGTAATGTCCATGGTGCATACTATAACTGCGTAGTGTTGTAGTGGAATAAACTAGTTAAGTAGGGATTCATCTCCCAGATATGACAGGTTTGTGTGTGTAACTTGCATCCTGTGCAGAGGTGAGTGTGTGACACCTGCGGCCAATGTGAAGGGGGTTTTGCTTATTACTTTTATGGTGGGCCTACTATATATCACAATGTCAACCATACAGGGACAACAGATGTAAATTAGCTGGGATGCTGGGGTGCAAAGCCATACCCATACATGTGACATCAAGGCCAGCCAATCCAAATTAGCAACCCACCTATTACCCAGAGCACACACTCAACCCATGTGTCATATGCACACACATGCTTAGGCAACAGCCAATATATGGGTAGTACACTGCATATTGTCTACTGATAGTAACTATGCAGTGATAGCAGTGTGCTACAGAGGGCATGTCACCCTGCCCATCTGTCCAATATGCACATACATGCAGACAGTGCACCTCCACCATGTTCCTCAATGAACACCTGCACCACCTGTGGTGCCTTGACATGTGACTCACAATAGACATACCATGCCTGACAACATGCCCTGTATGGCCAGATGACATTGACATCAGGGAATGCTGTTGGCATGCTATCAATGTAGGTGAAGGGTAAACCTGCTGCTCATTACCAGTTCCTGCCACAGGTGGGCAAGACTTGCACATCTGATGATAATCTGTGTTCACAACATAAGCCAGACACCCCAGGTACAGTTCCACATGTCACTGTACATGCATGTGGGAGGTGTGCACATCCCAGACACCATCCATGTCATGGACTAAGGAACACATACATGGCATGTGGTGTACAGCATTGGCCACACACAATAGTCACCCAGCTGACTGGATGGGGGATGAAATACCCACCTGTGTGGGCAAATGCAGTAACTACAGGCCTGAGCCACAATGCAGACCATTATCATGTGGCCTGATGTCATGGTATACCCATTTCCTACACTTGTACAGTCTGCTGGCACAGTTGACCACCACACACCCATGTAGACATGCACCCATGCATGTCAGAACTGGCACCCTGTGTGTTCGTGTGTGTTTGTTGTATGGTGCATATGTCCACATCCACACTCACTACAATCCCCCAGGGCATATTGAAGTATTCTGCCTGATGTCTGACATCTCCTCATACTCTTTGCCCATACGGCCTCCATATGACCCGTGTGGTGCATGTGATACCTGCACATTGATGTGTTGTGGGAATTCCAGTACTGATGAGTTGCACTCCTGGCCCTGCCAAGTGTGTCAGTGTGTGTGCGTCCCTGTGTGAGTGTGCCTGTGTTGACACTGGCACCTGTTCATGCAGACAGGCACGTGTACGACACCTACCATATATCTACCGTATCCCTGTTGCAGATGTCACTCACCCTCACATATATGTTCTGAGTGCTCCACATCAGGTAACCCACGTGGTGCATCCAATAACTGCATCAAACTGTATTATCACTACATAGTTGTCAGGTGTTTGATACCCTGTGCTGGTAGGTGTGTAACACAAACATGTTTCAGTTTACCCTCCCACCCCTCCCTGATATGTATCTACCTCTGCATGCCTCCCCCACTCCCTCTCTGGTGGATGTGGAGACCCACACCTGCCTTGCTTAGGCAGCAGCATGTGTACTTTACATGATGCTCATGATCAGCTGATGGCCTCCGCATGAATTACAGCCCTCCCCTAGCTGATTGCATGTGAAATAGCTGTGGTAACAATCCCACAACCAATTGCATTGAAACACTCTCCAATACCTAGGAACATCATGGTGGTGTTGGGCCTTTGCAGTCAATGTGAGCAGGATCTAGATCTGATGTATGTCAAACAGTATCCCAGATGGATTGGGGATTTACTTCTAACAACCTACACTGTGGAAAGAGGGCAACCAATAGGAGGGGGATGTGCTTGACATGACTACAGACTGTAAGTGCTGCTATACTGCATTTGGAGTGATGGTGGTTTAACAGTGTTTGTCTGGATAAGCCTGTCGTACATGTTGCAATACCTCCCATGTCAGTTCCATGTATATGAGGAATCCCCATCTGCAGGGTCATCTGCAGACTGGGCAGTTTGTTGTGCCTTTGGTTTCATGTGTTAGCCACAGTGCATCAATATGTGGAATGCAGAAGGTAGTGTGAGGATTGCAGTCTGTAGATGGTGAAGGCCGTGACAGTTACTAACCATATCCCTCATAGTACATATTTTGCAACAAACCATGTTACAATGGAGAATATATGAGGTTATCACAGCAACATGTGTATACTGGCCCTGTGTATGTGCTGTCAGCCACATCTCTGTCAACCTTTGTACATATGACGTGCATGAAGTGGTGCATATGTGCTGTACACCATAAATACTGTCATCATATCTGAAAACAAGCCAATGATATGTCAGATGGCTACACATCATGCACAGTAATGGTTATATTTCATGACATAAGCTGGATATTCTGTGGATGGTTGTACAGTACTGAGGTTTGTGTAGTGATGGTGAATGTCGGTAGTGTGTGTATTGTTAATATGTACTTCAGCCTGTGTACAGACTGTGGTAGATGTCATTGTTCTAGCTCCCCTTCTATCACATGTGACATGCTGCCCCACTGTATGGTACCGTTTTGCCGTACATGTTTGTAGGGCCATATACCAATGTCAATATCTAGTGGGTGGTATGTGTCCATGGCACCCCTGTACCAGCAGTCATTATGTGTCAGGCCAAACAGGAGTGTGTGAATCCAACATCTATGGTGCCAAATGTATACCAGTCATTATGTGTTATACCCATCTACATGGCTGTCTACATCCATATTGTCAGGCCTGGTACACATGTGGTGCACTAAGGGATTATGTTTGTACCTCTGGACTGTACAGAGTGTGTCCAAAGTTCCACATATAGTGGCCAATATCTCTGCTGCACTCCACAGGGGCATTACATGCTAGCAGCAGTACCATACAATGATTTCCTTAGGATGTCTGTAAGTAGCCAATGGCACACATGTTATAAGCAGATGTCAGCATCCACACACACCATGTCTGTGAAGACAATCCCAATGACAGTAGCAACAGTCTGGTAATATACCTGCTATACATACCTGTCATCCCCTTGCACTATGACTTTGGGACTGTAGGGGCTGGTGTATGGCTATACTCCATGCCCAGGACATATGGTGGAAATATATGTACATATACTTATCCAGATAGCCATATATATATATATATATATATATATATATATATATATATATATATATATATATATATATGATTACACATGCGCACTACATTGAATTCACACTGCCATGGCAACCACCCACTACAAATCACTACAGCATGTGGGCGTGGTCCCTTTACATACCCTGTGTGATGGACATCCTTCCTGTGTGTGGGCATCAGTGATACAGGCAGCAGGTAGCAATATCTCCTACAGGAGAACCTGCACACTCAGAGCGGCCACATATTTGTAGGAGGATCAGGAACTACAGACAGACTGTGGGTAGAGGTGTGTAATGCTTTGCATAGTATTGGTGTTACAGGGTGTGTCTGTGTGTGTGTGTGTGTGTGTGTGTGTGTGTGTGTGTGTGTGTGTGTGTGTGTGTGTGTGTGTGTGTGTGTGCATACTAGTGTACCTTGGAATGCAGTCTGTCTGCATAGCTCACTAATGTGGGCCTAACCTTTTTCTGGACAGAGGTATGCCTATTATGTGTTGTCCATCCACCACACAGGTCCTGTGTCAGATATTGCACTGGCAGTGTGTGTGTTGTGTGCTATCAGTACATGGCTACATCCATGTCTATATCTAACCTCAATTCCCTAACTAAGGGTATGTTGCAGACTATCCTGTAACACCTGCACCTTGCTTAGTGTATGGCAACAGTGTTCCACATATGTGCCTGTTTTCCAGCCTCTGTCCCCGATCTACATACCAAGCTTTGCACATATGTCATGCTGTTTGGGGTTGTTCTGTAGTGGGCTGTGAGTATATCACACTGTCAATGCTGCCATTAGTCCACTGCTGTTGTATCCCCCACACATACAGTGGGGCTGGGTCCATATATGTGTGGGCGTCACTTACACAACACATGTGTGCTCTTATGCACTGCAGAGGCCAGTGTATGTAACAGTGGTATATGGGCTTGTATTATTGAGTCTTGGTGGGGAGCACCATAAATGACCTAGGCTGTTACAAAATGTAGGGGTATCAGGGGTGAGCTGCCACACAGTATGTGGATGTACAGTACCGTATACTCCACCTATATTGACATTACTTACATGACTTGGGGTACTAGAAGCCTACATCCTCCTGCTATACAGACTGTTCTGTGTGTTATGCCTTGTTATGTACCAGAATCAGCCCATTTGATCACAAAACGTCTTTACCACCTATGGAGTTTGTACAGAGTGTAGATAGAGGCAGCTGAACTACACACCTGCAGTACATACTGTTGATTGTGTGGTATCCTGTGGCCCAGTCTGTCTGCACTATTGTACATTCTGAAGGGTTTGGCCTGGACAGCAACAGTTGGGAATCTTTCCAGACTACTGTATTAATGTAACTGTTTCACAGTTGCAGTACTCCATTTATATGGTTGTCAGTATTTGAACAGCTATATGATATGGCATATAGAACTGTTATAGTACACAATTAAAGGATTCCCATTTCTGCAAACCTTTCTATGGGTATATGTTGCAGGCAACGATTGACATTAGTTATGTGTCGCCCATACAGTGTCCAGTTGTTCAGGTGTTAACTGTAGGCATAGTGGCTGTTCCATATTGTGTGCACCTCCTACATATGTATCTTACTGTACATATATCTGTGTGTGTATGTGTAGTCAAATGTGTGTGTGTATATATCTATATATATATATATATATATATATATATATATATATATATATCTGTATCTGCATATATGTATCTGTGTATATGTATCCTGGGGATGTTGATGGCTTCCACATATAACATGTCCTATGGGAGGCAGACTGTACTTGGTAGTGTATTGCAGGGTGCATGTGTTTGGCTATGGGGGGATGCCTATTCATACAAGGCGTATAGTGTGTGGGGCCTCAAAACTCCATATACCTGCACATGATTGTCAATTTGTCAATGTAAGGATGTGTGTGCATATCTGTACCATTGTAATGTGTACCCCTTTAACATAGTACATTCTCTGTGGTACAATGGCCTATCTGCATGATATGTTACAGATATTGCGCTGACATGTACAGGTGACTTGAATTACTGTTGGATCATTGTAGCTATGCTGTGGTGGGTCCTGCCATCAAGTACTGCATGTGCTGGATATTGGATTGTACAGCATATCCATTAGAGCTTGGGGGGGGTTACATAGCAGTAATTACCAGGTGTCCCTCATTTGTACCCCCACCCCCATTAACTGTGCTCATGGTCTGCTATGTAGTGTGGAGTGGGCCAGGAGTCCATTCCCATGTGGAAATCATGTACACATGTCTATCTCTATATGCATATATGCATATATATATATATATATATATATATATATATATATATATATAGATATATATATATATAGAGAGATATATAGATATATATCTGCATAAGTATATATGTGAAACCCACATGTCTATCTCTATATGCCTATATATATATATATATATATATATATATATATATATATATATATATATATAGATATATAGATATATATCTGCATAAGTATATATGTGAAACCCTCGTATATAGCGGGATAGAACTGGACATTGATATAGCTCTAGCTATGTATATGTGTTCATATATATATATATATATATATATATATATATATATATATATATATATATATATATATATTTATAGCTATATACACTGAACATATTACTTTATCTATGTACAATTGCTGTTATATGGTTATTTGTGAGTCATACATACACACACACACACACACACACACACACACACACGCACACACACACACACACAGTCACACACACACACATGTGTGTATATATATATATATATATATATATATATATATACCTATAGCTGTCTGTCTGCATTTACAGATGTATATCTGTCCATATGTCCATGTATGTTCGGCCTATATGTGTGCCCTGTACCTCATCCTCTTGGCAATTGACATGGATGACTGTAGGACTGAGGTCAGTCATTTGTGCCAACATGTACATGTTTCAGACGTATCATCTCCTTCAATATATGTGTTCTACTACATATAACTGTGTAACTTGCAATGTTTTAAGTATATTAGAGCAAGATATGACAGCTATCCCTATATGTACCCACATTATGGCTCACTATGTCCGGGATACATGCATTAAGAGGTGGCGTGGTGTGTTATTACTACATTTCTTGTGCTGTTGACTGGTTGTGCAGGATGATATGTATGTGAAAAGAGTAGTTATGTACATCTGCCATGATTTACTGGTAAATCACTTAGTGTATGATGTGCAGGGTCCCGGGTGTGGACCTTGCAGAGGCTGCATATTTTGTTTCAGGGCAGAACACCGGCTGTCGGATATAGAGTGAGTTAGGGACATTTGAGCGGTTGTACGCGGGTGTGCGCAGGTTTGCGCAGAGCTAATCAATGCTAATCTCTGGTTGCATTTCCTTACACTCAGCTAGCATCTACTTAGCTCAATCTATCTAGGCAATGCTTACCTCCACACAAATACACGTACACACACTTACACCTGCTTATCCATGCATACTGTTGCTGTTATGCACTTACACATGCTTACTAGTGCCTTAGTCATTATGACACTTCACATGTGCATTTCAGGCAGTACTCAGTGCAAATATAAATGTTATTTAGTAGGTTTAACAGCATATGGATTTCACATGGAAAATAGGATGTGCTGCAGTTGGACTCAACCCAGGATTGCGTGCGTGTTAGGCGAATGCTCTGACCACTACACTATTGCTGTTCTGCTTAGTTTGCATATGTCTACCATAATGACATACCCATGTTTCCTTCCCCTGGCCCCGAGCTCCATATGCACAGCATCCATCCATTCCCCAGTTGCTAGCTCTGCCATACCACACCTCCACACATTTCCCTCTCTGCACGTCTTGGTACACCTCCAGTATACTGTTCCCACCCAAGCATCTGCAGGCTCTTCATCCATTTAATCCATGTATGTACCAGCCTTCCCTTGATCATTCTCTGATACTGCTGGTAAAATCAATGTGACCCACAACTGTTGGTACATCCCGCCAGTGACGGTCCTGTTGTTGTGTCAAGAGTAGACCTAGCTGGTCTACAGTGTTTCTCCCACTGGTAGCATCTTGCCAGGGTATTATGTAACAGCGGTTTTCTCACACACCTGGCCAGCCTCATCTCCTGGTTCCAGAGAACCAATGCCCCAGGTGTGACATACTGTGCATGAAGCATGCTCACACACCCCCATGGTGTGCACCATATATCATTATTCCCTTCGATATTATGCAGGACTACTGTTCTCACAGTATGATTTGACAGGCACTGTTCCTTGCGGCACATAGACTGCTCATAATACTGTAGTTGAGCAATGGACATGTGTTCTGGAATTAATCTACACACTTATATACATTTCCTATACTGTTGGATGACTGTGCTGGATGATGTGTTTGTGATCACAGCAGCTGAATGTGTATCCGCCCTGGCTTAGTGGAACTCATGTCGACTATAGTGTGCAGGGTTGGGGGGTTGCAACCTGGAAGTGCTGGTTATTTTGTTACTGGCCACAACAACAGCTGTTGGCTACAGAGTGACTAAGGCACTGTAGAACATTTGTAGGCAGGTATGCGCTGGTTTGCACGAAGCACAGCATTACTGACCTCTGGTTGCAGCATCTTGCACTGAGTTAGCCTCTACATTGCTTTACCAGTGTGGTAATCGCATACCGGCGGCCAAACAGACTTACACCCACCTGTTTCCGCATGCACATGCACACCGTCATGCATTTTGTCCACATTCGTCAACCGGGACAATCAGACTGTATACTTGTCCATTGTCAGTGGTGGCCTGGGGTGTAGAGCTCCACATTGACCCCAGCAACTTATTCCAATTAATACTGGAGTAACATATGTAACATAGCTACTTCCCCCATTCTTCATGCTTAGTTTACGTTAAAATGTTGGTATTATCAATGTTTAGGTCAGGTTTACATGCCAGGTATGACTGTTGACAAAGGTCAATTTAAGGTGAAGTTGAATTCCTGTTTCACAGGTCTGGATAGGTTACATGCAGGTATTTGGGGTAAGTGTAGTTATTCCATACCTGTGTGGTACAGTAGAGGGGAATAGCCAAGGAGTACATAGGTAGGTATTTGGGGTAACATTGTAACTGTATAGTAGCCTGTAGATAAAATTGGATGGGAAGCAATAGGGAAGGATTGTCGGATGTTGGGATTTGTAAGCAAGGCAGGACAAGAGGTGTCATTATCACTAGTTGATGTAGTTGTATAGAGTGTGAGGTAGGGGAAGGGTTTCACAAGAAGATGGTGAGCCTGTGCTGCTCCAGGTGTGCTTGTGGTGTTCGTTCATGTGTTAGTTACATGTGTCCTGTGGGACAGCTGTGATAATACATGTGGGTTGGGGTTCCAGATACTGGCAATATAGTGGGGGAAGAGGGTGTCACCTACATGTAACTGTAAACATTAATAGAAATGGAACAGGGGCAGATAGGTACGTGGTGTGCATGGGGCACAAAGGGGGGAGTTAGTAAGGGAATTATCCAGGGATGTGCAGGACGGCTGCAGGGAATGTCCACAGCTGGCCATGTTGTCTATGAAAACAGCTGTGCATATACTCTGCATTTGGTGTTTGCGTTGGAAACTCACACCCCTGGGTGGGGGTGAGGACTAGAATACTACCTTGTGATGCCAGTTAGACCGGCTTACATGCCTACAGTTGGGTGTAGCGACCATGTGTTCATAGGTGTTGTGTAGTGGGTTATGCAACAACACATATGGTTATACCGTACTTTGTCATGTAAACTGGACTGTGCTGCAGTGGGACCCATATCTGGAATGGCTGCCTGTTAGGCGAAAGCATACCTGTCGACTGTACAGAATCCGCAGACTGCCAGAGTTTGCTTCATAATATCGGTGTGTTCCTGTTACAATCTGCACCTGCCTGGCAAATACCTGGGAAATGAAGTCATTAAATACAGACAATTATTTGGGTTTAAGGCTCCACATCCTTCAGACGAGTCATGCTAATGCATAACCTATTATTCTATGAGCTTTCTAAGGTTGTAAGAGGAATATGTAATTTCTGTCCCTATTTGTTCCCCCAACGGTTTAGGTTCTGTCCAGTGGTTTTGCTGTTAGAGGTTGAGAGGTATGGGCGGAAGCTTTGCCCAATTTGCTATATTACTTACATCCCCCGGGCGGTCTGAATACAACTGTGCCAGGCAACACCTGCATGCCTAGGCCCATAATTGCATACCCATAATTCCCCCACCTGCCCCTCGACTACAGTCTAACCACACCACTACACACAGCCCACTCTCCACATCTCGGGACCCATGTCATACGTTGTCTCGACCCATGGGTCATCAGGCTTGCCCAACCTACTTGTCTGTGTACTAAAACGGCCTGGTTAGATAAATCATCACAGAGACTGACTCCGATCATCATCAATTTTTGAGGTGTCCCACAAGGGACATTGATGTCTTTGTTTCATGATTAGGTCTCTCCCACTGGTAGTATCTTGCCTGTGGTCTGGGAAGCAATGGTGTGTTTACTTTTATTGTGTGTTTGCATGTTACACCTGTCTAGCTGGGGGCGGGGGGGTTGATGCTACACCTTACAAATTTGTTGATTGGACCCCTCACCCACATTTAACTGCTGTATCATATCTATCTATCTGTATATATATATATATATATATATATATATATATATATAGATATAGATCTATATCTATATATATATATATATATATATATATATATATATATATATATATATATATATATATATATCTGCTGCATACTACTATTTAATAAATTGTTTTCCAGTCCTGAGGAGCTTTTCTCCCTGGGAGACTCTGCTGTAAACTACTCATGTATGAACTCCTTAGCTCAACGCTTTCTGGAATTCATAAACTCTAATGCCCTGGATCAACTTATCCACACCCCACCAGGGGCAACAATATCCTAGACCTAGTCATTACCAACACACACACACACACACACACACACACACACACACACACACACACACACACACACACACACACACACACACACACACACATTTCTACATTGCTCCATCTACATCTGGTTATTCCATTCTTTGCCATGTACAATAGACTGTGCTGTAGTGGGATTAGCAGTGGGAGTGGCTGCCCTTTGGGCAGCAGCCCTAGCTAATGCACACTATTGCTTACAACCCTAGGGCGGTCCACATAGACCCACTCCAGCCAACACCTGCACAGCTAGGCCCATAATTTCATACCCATAGTTCACAAACTGCACATCCTCTTCAGCACTCTTCCTTACTCCAGGTGCAGGTCGGATCTGGCCACACTAGTACCCTCTACCCACTCCCCACTTCTCGGGACCCGTCACGTACATTGTCCCGCCCCATGGATCATCAGGCTTCCCCTACCTTGTAAACTGGGAACATGCATGGCCTGCCATTGGACATCGGTGGAATGGCAGGAAACCCAAATATCATTGAATTTTTGGGTGTATATATGTCTTTATTTCAAGATTAGACTTATTTATTTATTTATTTATAAATAAATAAATAAATAAATAAAGATTAGACTTGGTGTGTCTTTCCCACTGGTAGTATCCTGCCTGTAGTCCGGGAAGCAGTGGTGTATTTACTTTTATTGTGTGTTTGTATATTTCACTGGTCTAGCTGGGGGGGGGCTGATGTTACGTGTTACACGTTTGTTGATTGGACCCCTCACCCCCATTTGCACGGCCTGTGAACATATGTAATTCATAACTGCTGTACCATATCCTAGCTATAAACATGTGTATATTTACACACACACACACACACACACACACACACACACACACACACACACACAGATATATATATATATATATATATACATACATAACTATATACTTGTATATCTGTATATGTATGTATGCATACATATATATATTAATATACTGCTGTATATATATATATACAGCAGTATATTAATATACAGCAGTATATATATACAGCAGTATATTAATATACTGCTGTGTATATATATATATATATATATATATATATATATATATATATATATATATATATATATATATATATGTATATACCTATACCTAACGACATATGGATGTTTGGGTGTCTGCATATGTATATATCTATATGTAGATATTTATATGTATTTTGTCTCTGTATGTATACATTTATACTACGGAGGGGAGTGGTATATCTCCATGTAGCTATGGGTAGATATACACACACATACCTCTACATATACACATCTACATCTGGTTATTCCGTTCTTTGCCATGTAAATTAGACTTTGCTGCAGTGGGACTCGTAGCGGGTGTGGCTGCTTGTTGAGTGGCACCTCTTCCCAATGAACACTATTGCTTACATCCCTGGGGCTGTCCATATAGACCCACTCCAGCAAACACCTGCATGGCTAGACCCATAATTAGCTACCCATAGTTCCCCCACCCGCACCTCCTCTACAGCACTCATCCTTACTCTGGGTACAGGTTGGGTCTGAACACACCACTACACACTGCCCACGCTCCACTTCATGGGACCCATCTCGCACATTGTCTCGACCCATGGGTCATCAGGCTTTCCCACCCTTGTATTCTGGGTATGTACACCCCCCCCTTGATAAGTCATTGCACTGGCTTCCTCCCATATTATGACAATTCTTTGGGTGTCTCGCAAGAGACGCTCCTGTCTCTGTTCCAATATTAGATTTCATGGGTCCACTGTGCCCCCCCCCCCGGTTTTATCCTGCCTGTGGTCTAGGGAGCAATGGACTGTTTACATTGTTTGTGGGTTTGTTTGTATGTTTCCTCTGTCTGGCTTGGGGGGTGGGCTGGTCATGCATCGTGTTACATGTCTCTTGCTTGGGCCCCTCACTTCTAATTGGCATAGCCTCTGAACATATGTCATTCTTGGGTGCTGTTTCCTATCATAGATATATCTGTGTATAGCTACACACACACACACACACACACACACACACACACACACACACACACATACACACATACACACACACACACACACACACACACACACACACACACACACACACACACACACACACACACACACACACACACACACACACATATATATACTTATATATGTATATGTCTGCATATATATATATAAATATATATACATACATATATATATATATATATATATATATATATATATATATATATATATATATATATATATATAAAAGCATGTGGATGTATGGGATGTATGGCCTTAAACTCGCTTACTAGTGCTGACATATTCTTACTACTGCTTCTTGCTGCTTAACCTAACTAATGCTTTATGCATATAGATACTGACACCTCACATGTGCATTTCCTGCAGTACTCTAGGTCATATATGTATATATATATATATATATATATATATATATATATATGTATATATATATATATATATATATATGTTCTTTCATGATAGCAGTACTCCAGGTCATATATGTATGTTATTCCATGAGTCTTACCCATCATTCCCTCCACCCCCTCCCTCCTCCACATCAATCATCCTTCCTACAGGTTCCATCTGAATCTCACCACACCACTACACATTGCCCCCTCTCCACTTTTCGGGACCCATCATGTGAGTTGTCTCACCCCATGGATCTTCGGGGTGCCTCACATTCAGTCTGCAAACATACATATTCTTTACTTACTTGTAAGGCATGGCATGTTACCCCGAGGACTCTTTTTAGAAGAATGTTTGGGGATGTCCTGCTAGGGACGAACATGCCTTTGTTTAAGATTAGACTTTGCAGGTGGACACTGTTTCTCCCACTGGTAGTATCCTGCCAGTGGTCTGGGTAGCAGTGCTGCGCAATGCTTAGCAGTGCTTCATATTCGATTTGCATGATATTTGCCTTTTGACTTTGATGTCTTTTTCATTACATGTTATACATGTTTCTTGTATCCATGATTCATGTGTACGTATGCTTTATGGGGTCCTGGGAACTTCAACACTTCATTGCAATAACACCTCACATCTGGCCTTACTGCAGTACTCCAGTTTGCATATTTATGTTATGTAGCAGGTTATTCCACTTCACACTGTACATAGATTCAGTTCACGTGTTTGGTTTGATTTTCCTGTGGTGAGAATTACTTTTCTGATACCTCATGCATATTTATTGTTATGATGGCTTAGTGGTTAACTACTGTGACTATAGTGTACAACGTCCTGATTTTGACCCTTGCAGAGGCAGTTTATTTTGTTGCTGGGCAGAACATGGGCCGTTGGCTCCAGAGTGATTAAGGCACTTTAAAGTAGTTGTAGGTGGGTTTGTGCGGGTTTGCGCAATGATAAGCACTGCTAACCTCTGGTTACAGTTTGTTACACTCAGTTAGCTTCTACTTTGCTTAACATGTGTAGGCAATGCTTGCCCCCGCACAAACACACTTAGACACGCTTACTACTGCTTATTTCTGCATAATCCTGCTTACTAGTGCGTTATTCATTATGACACTGACACTTCACAAGTGCATTTCATGAAGTAATCCAGTTCACATTTAAATGTTATTATGTAGGTTATATGGAAAAAGGATGTAGAAATCTGTTCATATATAGAATTCAGATGGAAAATGATATGTGCTGCAGTGGGACTTGAACTGGGAATGCCTGTTCATTGGTGATGCTTTAACCACTGCACTATTGCTGCTCTGCTTCATTCGCACATATATTCCTTGTTATCCTCTTCAGCCTTTTCAGCTGCTTTAACTGTAACTAAGCAACGGGGAAACCCATGCACCTACAGTTAGCTGTACTCAGGGTTTTGAAATAAATAAATACAAGGGTTTCTTTGTTTTATTTCAATGTACTGTTGCTGTTGAACACATGGGGACTGTTGGTGGGGATATGCAAACACCTATGAGTAGTCTCGCTCATTTATTTACACTTGCTTCTGTTCTACTTTGCAGGGGTGTGTTTATTCTGAGAGCTCTGCTCTCAGACATGCCCCCTGCACTCGTCCACACTCAGTGTAGGATTTGGAGCTCAGGCAGCACGCTTTCATTAATATGCATGGCGCGCTGCCAACCTCCTCTTAAACTGCTGCTTACGTGCAGGACTAGTTTAGTCCTGCACAGCAGATTAGTAAATCTGGGGGATGTCTAATAATACCTCTCAACTGTACAGATTTTTGCAGAATGTCAAGATTTTTGCCTCATATTTTTAGTGTGTTCCTCCAAAATCTGTACTTTTCTGGCAAGTAGCTGAGGATTGAAGTCATTAAATAATGAAAAACATTTAAGTTTAAGACTCCACATCCTTCAGAAAATTAATGCTAATGCAAAGCCTATTATTCTATCAACTTTCTAAGTTTGTAAGAGCAATATTTAAAAGCTGTCCCTATTTGTCCCCCAATTATTTTAGGCTTTGTCCAGATTTTTTGTTCTAAGAGGTTGAGAGGTAGGTTGATTTTCTTTCATTATCAGTACTTGATTATAAGTGTTAATGTATATTTTGATGTGAAATATCAGTTTTATATCTTATATACTTTAAAGTAATAAATTAGGTACCAAAAGTCTGTATGGCTATAATAAATAATGATCATCTCTGGGCATCCTTTCCTTACATTAATGGTCTGATTATGTCTGTAAGAGACCTTGCCATTTGTATAGATATATGTTTCTACATTACGTAAAGTTTCGGTAATATAAATTAATAGATCTGGAAATTATAACTTTTTAAAGTTTCATATAAAAACTGTCAATGAATTAAACTTACACTGTGCATATCAAGTGATAGTAATGCAGGATCATATGATTTAACATTTTATATATGTAATTAAATGTTTAGCATTTACAATTTGAAGTTAAGCTGAGCTAACCACATTCTGGGATTAAAATCATAGTGATATAAACATACAAATTAATAACTACTGTTCATTTGAATGTCTTTGGCACTGAGGAAAGAATTTGATAATTGACAGGATTATAATTTGTGACAGTATAAAGCTGTACTAAATTTAAAAGATAAGGTTCAGACGCATATTAAAGACTTTCCACAGGATTCAGCAAGCTTTGCATGGTGTTCAGGAATAGTGCAAGAGCTGCTGCAGGCAATATGGCCGACATGCAATCCAGGAACGAACTCCCGGGACGTTTACAAGCGCTCCTGCACTATTCCTGCATGGACACAGCCCCTGTATGCTAATTACCTCATTTGTTGGTGAAAACCATGCAAATGAGGTGAATTAGTAATCCATGAAGCAGGCACGTGTCTGTGCAGGAATAGCGTAAACTGCAAAAATGTATTTAGATTTCTGAAAACTACAAAATGGAGGCATGACAGCTCATAAAAAAGCATGTATTATAAGGGTTACACATGCCAATGGCCAAATATATGCCTATAGGCATGAAAAATAGTTTCAAAATTATAAAAAATGTATTTCTTTTGGCCGATTTCGGCCATTTAAGCATAGGGCAGTGGTGCGCAAATGGGATTGGCCCAAAAATAAGGAAAAAAGCTGGAAATAAGCTTTTAAACCAAAATTATAATTTTGCCATAATAGTCAATGGCATGCATAACACAATAAGACCATGGAACAGTGGTTGCAATGGGGGAAGACTGAGTGTCAGTTTTGTAACCATGCAGTAGCAGTCAGTTCTATACAAATGAGGGGGATGATACTGAATCACGGATTTCCCTTCAGTGCTAGCTTGCACCCAACCATGTAGGTGCAATAACACCATAGTCTAAGCCTAAGAGCTAGATGACCTCATGAGAGGGAGTGTCATGACTGCTGTAAGCTTATTGGAGCACAGTGGCCCGTGTTTGCCCTTAGCTAAGCACAGCTAAGGAAGGGGATGTGTCTGAAGCTCCCTAACAGTATTTACATTGCCTAAAAGGGTGTGCACTCCGTGCACCGAGTATTAAACACACACAAAAAAAAAAAAAAAAAACAGCAAATAGCAGCTCTGTTCACATCTGAGCACTGGGTATGAGCGACGTCATCGGGGATTAAATGGGAAGGCAGTGGGAAGGGAAAACAGCAGTAGGAAGGCAATCAAGGAGAACTAGCATAGCTGGCAGGTGAAAAGTATCAGAATCAGCCAATAACACAGGCACCAGCCCAGCCGAGCCCATCACACTACTATAAACTATGCAAACACCTTTCACTCTGTTTTTTCCCACACACTCTATACCACCGGTGTACACAAATGGAGACATTTTACCTAACAAAACTAACAAAATAACAGGGGTTGCTGTCGCTCTCATACATCAATATGTGAAAGAGACTGAGGGTGGTGAGGATGAGAATGCTGATGATCAACCCACAGTGAGGAGCAGGAGAAGAGTGTACAGAACCAGGGTAACCTACAAGGGGCTACATGAGCTGGAGATAGTGGAGTGCTATTGGGTGGACAGGGACATCCTACAGCAAACTGTTGACCTCTGCTGGCCACACCTCATACACAGAACCAACAGAGGGGGAACCCACCCCAGTGGATACCAAGGTATGTGTAGGCTTAAGAATACTAGCCACAGGTACCTTCCAAAGGCCAACTGGGGATATCATGGGGATCTCACAGGCATCAACATCCAGGGTACTCCACCAGTTCCTGGATGCCATGTCAGCATATGCCAGTGAGCACTTATATTTCCACAACACCCGTGAGGCGTTGACCAGCAATCTAATTCTCTTCCACCAAATAACAGAATATCCTGAGGTAGCGGGTGCTATAGACCGCATACACATACACATCAAAGCACCACCCGGCAAGTGGGGTAGGGTCTACATAAACTGCAAGGGCTTCCCCTCCATCAACTGCCAGGTTGTGTGCAATGCCAAGGGCATTATAATGAATGTGTGTGCTGGCAGCCCTGGAAGCTATCACGACTCCCACATTT
Organism: Protopterus annectens; assembly: GCF_019279795.1. Lineage (NCBI taxonomy): Eukaryota > Metazoa > Chordata > Ceratodontiformes > Protopteridae > Protopterus > Protopterus annectens. Next base: position 523,693,110 of record NC_056729.1, read on the forward strand.
GGCATATGACGCAGTTGTACCAGAGATTTACCAGTGGGGACATCTCATATGACCACCTAGTGGAGGATGCTGGTTATGCTCTGGAGCCGTGGATGATGACACCCATCAGAAATGTATGCACACCTAAACAAGAACTCCATAATGAGGCACACGCACAAACCAGAATTATAAAAGGGCACGTGTTTGGGACGCTCAAGTCACAGTTCCGGTGCCTGGACATATCTGGTGGAGCCTTGCAGTACTCTCCAGCTACATGTACACAAATTTTCATTGTATGTGCCATGGTACACAATATGATCCTGCAGAAACAGCTGCAGTAGGAACAGCATGGGGCAGGGCCACACAGCTGCCCACCATTGCCAAGGCCTGCACAGGCACAGAGTGACTCAGAGGAGGAACAACCTGAGCCTGCCCCTGTAGGCGGAAGGAGGCATGCCCAGTATGCCCAGGCTTTGGCAAAGAGGCAATGCATAGCACATACACTGACATGGTAGGACCCCAGGGAATGACACCTCTCTCTGACTCACACATACAGTAAAAGGGATGCCAAATATGACACTACCTGTGCTTTACCATGTACAGGGAGTGTACTATGTCCATCAGGCATAGTCAACCCTCCAACACCATCCTCATTACTGGCACAGCCAGAAGGTAAGTCAGTCTCCCTATCAATTGCTAAATGGAGTAGTATGTTCTGCTACTTGTATCTATGGAATGGAAGTGAGCATGCAAGGGAATTGGGTGGCTGAATGGGATGGAAGCAGATAGTGGACACCTATATGGGCAGCATGACATCCATAACAAATACTGGTGTCAACAAAGTAGGCAGTACTAGACAAGGTAACAAATACCACTGCAGGACATGTGGTGGGCCAAATGTGTGCCCATAGGACACACACATGCATGTCAGTGAGGCTCACATACCCAACAACAGTCTCAGCCAGCAGGACAGGATTAGATGACCACAAAGAAAGGCTGTGTTAAGGCCTCCAATTAATGACAACGGAGAACAGCCTCCCTCCAGACCTACACAGACAGACTACAACAGGTCAGGCAATTGGATGTTAGTTATGAAGGGTAAGAAGTCTGAAACTGAAATGTAGGTCAATAAAACCTAAGACCTGTACTCCAGTGATATGTCTCTAGTCTGCATCATAGGTCAGAATACAGAATGAAATCCAAGCGAACAGAGTACATGAAATACCAGTACAGCCATAGCGAATGTTTACAGTTGTCAGGTGTGCCCCTCCCCCCCACAATCCTATGTAGGAATATAGTAACATGTACGTGTGGGTTTAATAACAGTGGAGCACAGATTACCTGAGCTGGCCCAATTAGGAGGATAGATTGTTGCACATGTACAATATGCAGGGCTCTGTGTGTTAGTTTGTTGTGTGTTGTATATTGTGTGGAAGTGGTCAGCATGTAGGCATGGAGGGCTGTGTCCTGGTGACCTATGGCCAGTACTTTTGATGACAGGGCCATGTTCTGACAACTGCAGTGCCAACCACAATGCATCCCAGCAAGAACCATTCCAGCAGTCATCCATACTCATTGTTCGGATGTAATATCTGTCACCATCTGAAAGATGGACATGCCATGAATGTGGGCCCAGACATACATACACTGCACAGGTGGAAAAATCCTAGACAGAGTATATAAAATGTACCTGTCAAATATGCACACCTTTGGAATTGTACATGCAGGTTAGCAGCACATTAGTTGTCTGTGTAGTATGGAATACTGATGTAGTCTGGCCAATCACTGGCAGAGCACAAAAGGCACAGTTATGAAGTAATGAGAAACTGCTGATGTCCCCGCATAAGCCAGCATAAGGGGAATGTTCCAGGTATATCTGTGAGTCAGCTGCAAGAAGCTTCCATATCACACATGCAGTCACGTCACCCCACCATCAGCCACAGGTTCATCACAGGTCATATCCCTGTTGTTGGAATGAGTACAGTATGACCCCCCCCCCACACTTCTGTATGGGAATACCCACAGAATGCAGCATGCTGAAGAGGTGTCCCATGCAAGTGTTTCCCTGGCTGTAAACAGCACCCTGCCAGCATCCACACCAGTGGATTAATAAGGACAAGAATTATTGCCATTAACACCTCACACACCTACCCTGTCACATGGTGAACCCAGTGTCTTGCAGCCAGGGGCTGTAGGAGTGACAGAATGCACTGGCCTGCTACAGCTGGTTTGCACCACTACCAAATGCCCTACAGTCCCCTGTCAAAGGCCTGTGCCTCACCCATACTGCCGATGTATGTTATCTCATGGGGTCCCAAATAACAACATAACACAGTCCACAGAACACAAATGTTAGGCTATGTAGACAAATCACAGTAGCATGCCCACCATGTCCTACTGCATGAACTGTGGACCAACCCTTAAATACCGCTGAGATGAAGGGATAACTATAGGAATACTTATCAGATATCGCTCGCATAATGTTTGGAAAATTATAGAATAACAGAGGGGGTGTAGAAGCATGGACGCCATGGAGTGTGTGAAGTCTGAAACCCTGATGTGTGCCCAATACTACCCCTGCCTGCAAACCCGGTAATGGGTAGCTACAAACCAGCTCATAAACCACAATGTGAAGGGGAACTGACCAGATATACGAGCCCTGTCTTTGGGTAACCTGTGTGAATCTGTACAGCTGAGAGGCATGGCCAAATCAGGATATGGCCATTCTGTCACGTCGATAGATGTACAAGCAGGGGATCCTCAGCCACCACAGTACCAAGGTGCTGGACCAGTTACATGGACCCATCAGCAAGTGACTGCATCTCCCCCTCCAGAATGGCATGAGGGTGCAAGAATATGTAGGCTGCAGCAGACCACAATACTGGATACAGCTTCATTCATCTTGTATTCCCCAGGAAATTACTGTGAGCAGATAAGTATATGTGTCAGTAGTTGATGACATAATAAATACATCACAGTGTAAAACAGTACATATGTCTGAATATCTCTGCTAACACCAAAACCATGTAGCACAAGCAGCACAGACACAATAGTTACACTATCCTTTGCCCATTTTGACTCCATATTGTCAATCTATCTACACATATCCTGCAGAAACAGATTGCTAGTTGTAGGTGTAGAACACAAATTCCTGCACTGGAGTACAACCTACCTGTAATGGATTCACACATTCAATACAGAAGGTCATACTGAGCATGGTCCCACACTTAGAGAAATGAAGCCCATGTTTGACAACAGTGGACTACACATATCTGTCAGTCGCAGATTTCTGTGCACACACACCACATTGCACACCATTCATGCTTTGCACACACAGAGGATAAGAATACACACATATATCCAAGGACAACACAATATAATATGTCAAACATACACAAACAGAGATGTGGGGAAGATACACACAGAAAGTGAGAAAGAGCTTCCCATCATGAGGCCTGTCCCACCCACCACAAATACAATTGGCCAATATCACATGATGTGCTGATGTCTATCACTGTAGACATTTACTTCTGGTAGCCCTCAGCACTATAATGTCTGTGGCGCTTCTGATAACTGTGTAACATGACAGTACAAATCAGTAATCATCTAGCAGTCGTATACCCAGTCCTGTCAAATGTAAAGTTGTGTGTGACTGACTGTTGTGTGCGTGTGTGTGTTTCCAGAGGAATGGTTTATGGCCCATTGACACACACTGCACTCCTCATTGCCCTACTTTAGCAAGCCTGCTGATGTCATCACCTTGAAATACCCCTTTGGACAAGGTTCATCGCTCAGTCACACACAACACACAAGTCATAAGTGACTCAATAATCAGGCACACTGATGTCCCACTCACCAAGCTAAACAAAGAGAAGATTACTGTCAGCTGCCTGTCAGATGCCAGGATCTGCCACATAACCCATGAACTCAGGTCACTTCACAACAAGTAAAAATATGACTCTGTCATTGTCCATGTTGGTGTGAATGACCTAAGACGTACCTACCAGGACTACATGAAAAGAGACATGGAAGAGCTCTCCGATCTTGTAGCCTAGGCAGGTATGACCCTAGAAAAAAGGAAAAAGTATACCAACAACTGCAAAGGAAGGGCTCAGAGCAAGCAAAAATACAGCAACAGAAGAGCAGAGCCAAACCACCATGACTATTCAGGATAAACACAATAATGCTTTGATGAAAAATGCAAAAAATCTTTATTGAAGAGCTCAGGGTTGTACACAATAATGCTTCGATGAAAAATGCAAAAAATCTTTACTGAAGAGCTCTCCGATCTTGTAGCCCAGGCAGGTATGACCATAACCCTGAGTATCATCCTGCCATCGCCCATAATGATACCGCAGTACAAGAACAAAATGATTGACTTCAACAATTGGCTAAGCTTCTGTTGCCATTCTAAGGAGATCCAGTATCTGTCTGACTGGGATGACATGGTTGACAGACCATGATGCTTTGCCAGAGATGGCCTGCACCTGTCACCCCTGCAATTCTGGACACTGGCTAAAGCTCTTGCCACCCCTATAGTGCATTTTTTAGGCAAGGTTCAAATGACAAATTCACCACCGTAACAGGAACAGGGAAGCAAAAACGGACTGTAATGCTACTCAATGCTAGAAGTCTAAATTTCAAAATGCACTCCCTCGAGGTACTCCTTAAAATGGAGAACATTGATATCTGTGCAGTGACAAAGACCTGGTTCAAGGCTCCAGAGTACACCCTTGCATTACCAGGCTATAACTCATGCCAGACATTTTGGCCATCTAACCTGGACTGGAACACCAAAGGCGAAGGAGTGTCCATATTTATTAAGGATATCCACACCTCCAATCTAGTTGCTCAGCATAATGCATCCGAGATTATCCAAGTGGAACTAATTCTGGGCAAAGCTGCAATTCAAATTGTAGCTTGCTACAGATCCCCAACTATGCCTCAGGATCCCCACTCCTCTTTTCTTGATATACTGGAAAATATTAGGGTTCAACCAAGCACCCTAATAATGGGCAATTTCAACTACCCCACAATTAACTGGGAAAACTACTCATGTACCAACTCTTTTGCTCAATGCTTTCTGGAATTCATAAATTCCAATGCCCTGGATCAACTTATCCACACTCTCACCAGGGGCAACAATATCCAAGACCTAGTCATTACCAACATGAGTGACAGGTGTTCCACACCTGAAGTCAACTCCTCGTTGGTCAGATCCAACCATAAGATAATCACACTAGATATCCACATCCCACCCCCACCCCCATTAAGGAATCCATGGTAACAAATTTCTCCAAAGCTAACTTCATGCTTCTTAAGACAGAAGTGGTGAACTTCATGACACCCATACAGATGGACAGTACAATTATGACTGCTGAATCCTATACAAATGCACTCTATAAGCACTAACACGTGTGCATGGATCGTGCCATCCTGACCCAAACCAAGATGCTATCCTGCAAATTAAGGAAGCCAGTCTGGTGTTCCCCTGCCATAAACAAACTCTACAACAGAAGGAAGAAACTGCTGTGAAACAGAGTAAAATCCCATGAGTGGAGAAGCTCCCTGGTCAGCCTCAGTAAGAAGCTAAGATCCCTTATAAGATCCTACAAAGCTAGCTATGAAAAAAATATCACCACTGATTGTAAGGACAACCACAAAGCATTATATAGCTTTGTCAGGAATCTCATTGGCAACACCCAGATCTGTGTGACTTACAGCACAATGGCACAAAAATTACAGAACCAACTGATATTGTCAACATCCTGGCAGATAGGTTCAGTGCTAACTTTACCCCCCTCACCCCCTAAAGGGCCCATATCTATAATCGAAGAATGCAGAGTCCCTGTAATCACAACTACGCAGGTACAGGCTGCACTCTCTAAAGCCAAAAACACAGCATCCATGGGACCGAACAACATCCCAGGCTGCATTTTACACGAACTTCAGAACAAACTGGCTCCCCACCTAAGCACCATGTTCAATCATAGCCCCACATCAGGCTTTGTGCCCACTGAATGGCGCACAGCAACAGTTATCCCACTCCACAAAGGGGAAGTCACCACTGATCCAGGGAACTATCACCCTATTAGCTTGACAAGCCTGGTCTGCAAGGCCATGGAACATATCAACATGGAACACATTAACAAAGACATTGGTAACCTCCAACCCTGGACCCCACCCAGTTTGGGTTTGTGAAAGGCAGATCATGCCTCCTGAACCTGATCGACTTCTTTGAGGCAGTCACCATAGCTGTAGATGAGGGTAAGGCGGTTCACACAGCCTATCTTGACCTTGTCAAGGCTTTCAACACCACCCCCTATTCTGGAATTATAGATAAACTCACTAAACTAGGGATGAATCCTTATATCACAAGATGGGTTGTCAACTGGCTCACTGACAGAACCCACACTGTAAAAGTTGCAGACTGCAAATGGGACTTCAAACCAGTGTCAAGTAGAGTACCACAGGGTTCAGTCCTGGGACCTTTCCTGTTTGGTATCTACTTCTCTGAAGTACAGGCTACCACAGAAGGCCTTTGGCTAATGAAGTCCACAGATGACTGCAAACTAGGAGCCATAGTCGAGTCCCCAAATGATGTGGACATTCTACAGAAGGGTCTCACTGAGACAGATGCCTGGTGTCAGAGCCATGGCCTCAAGCTCAATGCCAAAAAGTGCATTGTCATCCCCTTTGGTAAAAATTCTGTATCCATGAACTACCACATAGGCGGCAGTCTACTTAACACCAAATGTATGATAAGAAACCTTGGGACCCAGGTGGACAGTAGTCTCTCCTTTGATAATTACTTTGCCACAGTAGACAGGAAATTCTTCTACGTGGCACACCTCATCACAAAATGTTTCTCATCCAGGAAAAAAGAGATCAGTTTCCCGCTACTCATCATTCATTAGACCCATTATAGAGTACAATGCCCCTTTTGGTATGTACCTCACAAGACATCTACAACAACTGGAAAGGCACAGAAGTATCCAACAAAGAGGATCACTAGCCTCAAACAAATGCCCTATACTGACCATCTCAAAAACTCCAGTTTTACTCCGTAGCATATCGCCTACTCCTAGGTGATCTCTGCCTAACATATAAAGCTATGTCAAACCCAGAGCTGTTGGAAATGCAGCAGCTAAAGAAATCACAATCCCTCCAAGCTGCACACCCTAGGGACCACCTAAACCTTGTCACCACAATAAACAGGACATGCACTCATAAAATCACTCATAAAATCAACTAAGGCCAATTTTGAGAGAAAAATTGCCATGGATTCAAAGGACAATCATAAGGCCTTTTTCAGCTATGTTAGGAACCTGGGTGGAAACTCCCAGATATGCTCAGAATTAGTCCAAAATGATACAAAAATCACTGAACCCACAGACATTGCCAACATACTGGCAGACAGGTTCAGTGCAAACTTCACCCCCCCCTCTCCCCCCTAAAGGAGAGATAACTATCCCAGCCGAGTGTAGCCTCCCAGACATCTCAAATGCGTAGGTGAAAGCTGCTCTCTCTAAAGCTAAAAACACAGCATCAATGGGACCGGATGGTGTCCCCGGCTGTGTGCTACACAAGCTAAATGAGGAATTAAACCCGCACATAAGACAGCTGTTTAATCTCAGCATTACCACAGGATACGTGCCCAAGGAGTGGCATACGGCAACTGTGGCCCCACTCCACAAAGGCGGCGCCTCTATGGACCCTGGTAATTACCGCCCCATAAGCTTAACAAGTCTAGTCTGCAAAGCTATGGAGAGGATCATAATGGAGCTCATAAACAAAGATATAGGGGACTTGCAGACATTGGACCCGACCCAGTTTGGCTTCAAGGGAAGATCATGCCTTTTGAACTTGGTCGACTTCTTCGAAACAGTCACCAAGGCCATTGATGAGGGAAAGGCAGTCCATACAGCCTACCTTGACCTTGCAAAGGCTTTCGACACAATACCCCACTCGGGTATTGTAGAAAAACTTACCAGCTTAAATGTAAACCCATATGTCACACGATGGGTTGCAAACTGGCTTAAGGACAGAACCCACAGGGTTAGAGTTGCTGGCGCTATGTCAGACTCCAAGCTGGTCACAAGTGGTGTCCCACAGGGCTCGGTCCTTGGCCCCTATTGTTCGGCATCTACTTCTCAGAAGTACAGGCCAACATGGGAGGACTTTGGCTGACAAAGTTTGCTGACGACTGCAAACTGGCCATAGTGGAAAGTGCATCGGACATGGATATCCTTCAGAAGGGACTCACGGAAACAGATAGCTGGTGCCAGAGCCATGGCCTGAAGTTAAACGCCAAAAAATGTGTAGTCATACCCTTCGGGAAAAACAAGGTAACCCCAAGCTACCATATAGGTGACAATCCACTAAGCACAGAAGAGGTTATCAGGGACCTGGGGACCCAGGTTGACAGTGGCCTTTCTTTTGACACTCACGTTGCTAAAGGGGTTAGAAAGACCTTCTACATTGCCTACCTGATCATGAAGGGATTTACATCCAGATCTAGTGAGGTCATTGTTCCCCTGTACTCTTCACTTATCAGACCAATGATCGAGTACAATGCCCCATTCGGGATGTATCTCACCCAACATCTGCAGCAATTGGAGAGACCCCAAAAGTTCCTCACCAAAAGGATAAAGGGACTCCAAAATCTGTCATATGCTGCCAGATTGAAGAAACTCCAGCTCTATTCAGTCACATACCGTCTGCTCAGAGGTGACATGTGCCTGACATACAAGGCCATGTCCAACCCGGAATTAATGGACATGCTCCACCTCAAAAAATCCAAATCCACCAAAACCACTAGAGCAAGCGACTTAAACCTTAGCACGGATATAAATAGGACGTGCTGGAGGGATAGATTTATCACTCAGAGACTCCCTATGCTGTGGAATAAAATCCCGGTCCATGTGAGGCAGAGCACCTCGCTGACTCTGTTCAAAAGAAATCTTGACCTGTGGATGGGAGATCGTAGGTTTACCCTGGGAATCATCTCTGTGTCACTGCTGGACAGAGGCACACCAAACTAATGGGCACAGTATTTTTTCATATAAGGGGTGGCGTAAGCCACAAAAATTTGGGCTAGGCTTATAAATGCCTTAGGGCAGATAGCCTAGTATAAACCTATGAACCTATGAACCTATGAACCTATGCTGGAGGGATACATTCCTGTCCCAGAGACTTGCAATACTCTGGAACAAGCTACCCATCTATGTCAAGCAAAGTTCCTCATTAGCACCCTTCAAGAAAATTCTTGATGAGTGGATTGGAAATAGGAAATGCACCCCAGGGATTACTTCTGTGGCTCTGCTCGACAGGGACATAGGAAAATAACTTTCTTGGGTGGCGTAAGCCAGGGAACCTTGTTGGCTAGGCTTACTTAGGCCCTTGGGCCAATAGCCTAGTACCTACCTATGAATGTATAAGCTCTGTGGCACATGCAATAATTGTGTAATACTATAGCGTGACATAGTAGTTAGGTAGGAGTTATAATCCCAGACATGGCAACTGTGAAACTCTGTGTGTTTGCGTGCATGGGGATCAATGATTTAGAGGCAATTCACAATAACTACACCTCCCAATGCCCTACTTTAGCAAGCCTGCTGATGTCAGTCACCTTGAAATACCTCTTTAGACAAGGCACAGCCATAGAAGCTCTGTGGCATGTGCGATAACTGTTTAATGCTATAGTGTGATGTACTAGTTAGGTAGGAGTTCTAATCCCAGACATAGCAAGTGTGAAACTGCATGCACGTTTCTGTGTGTGTGTGTGTGTGTGTGTGTGTGTGTGTGTGTGTGTGTGTGTGTGTGTGTGTGTGTGTGTGTTTGTAGGGAACAATGATTATAAGGCCATTCAGTCACTAAACCTCCCATTGCCCTACTTAAGCAAGCGTGCTGATGTCAGTCACCTTGAAATATCTCTTTGGACAAGGTTCAGCTCTGTGGCGCATGTGATAACTGCTTAATGCTTTAGTGTGATGTACTAGTTAGGTAGGAGTTCTAGTCCCAAACAAGGCAACTCTGTGTGTGTGTGTGTGTGTGTGTGTGTGTGTGTGTGTGTGTGTGTGTGTGTGTGTGTGTAGGGATCAATGATTTTGAGGCCATTCACAGTCACTACACCTCCCATTCAACTACTTTAGCAAGTCTGCTATGCCAGTTAACTTGAAATACCTCTTTGGAGGAGGTTCAGCCCTGTAAGCTCTGTGGCACATGCGATAACTGCGTAATGCTATAGTGTGACATACTTATTAGATAGGAGTTCTAATCCCAGACTGTGAAACTGTGTGTGTGTGTGTGTGTGTGTGTGTGTGTGTGTGTGTGGAAATGAATGATTTTAAAGCCATTCACACTCACTACACCTCCCATTGCCCTACTGTAGCACACATGCTGCTGTCAGTCACCTGGAAATAACCCTTTGGCCATGTATCAGCCAGATAAGCTCTGTGGTACTTGTGATAACTGCATAATACTGTAGTGTAGCAAACTAGTTAGGTAGGAATTCTAATCCTGACCCTGCCAACTGTGATAATGTGTGTGATTCCCTGATGGAGTGTGGGTGTGTCTTTCTTGACACCTGCTTTTGTGGGCAGTCACATGTACTACACTTCCCTTATCCCTCCTTTATCACTGTTGCTGATGTCACTCACCTTCAAAGAATACCTTTGAACAGCTCTCCAACATGTAAGCTCCATGGCATGTGCAATAACTGTATAACAATGTAATAGCAATACATAGTCAGGTGGGAGTTTGAAACTCACTCCTGGTAAATGTATGTTTGTGTGTGTGCCATCAGTGTCCTGTGTGGGTGTTGGGGTGATTGTATAATGACAAGATCCATTGCAGTGTGGGTTTTGCTACATCATTATATTGAGGAGCTACATGTCCTATTGTCGACATTACAAGGCCAACATTTTCCAAACACTGTAGAGATTGTTGTAGACAATCCTCAGCCATAAATGTGTACATCCATGTGCAATTACCATGTGACAGTATGGATTAGTACACAATATAGGCAACCATTATAATGCCCAGATACCACTCTCCACCCATGGATCATACACAGACACGCTTGGCTCTTACTTTCCTACTGCCTTCCTTTCTTACTTTGTGTCTGTCTCTCTCACTCCCTCTCTGGTGGATGTGGAAAAGTACATCTGCTTTGCTTAGTCAGCACCTTCAGTTTTGTAAGTGATGCGCGTGATCAGCTGATGGCCTGTGCATGAATAGCAGTCCCCCACTTGCTAATTGCATGTGGAACAGCAGTGGTATCATTCCTATAGCCAATTGCATGGAACACACACTCCTATAACTAAGCACTTCATATGGGTGTTGGCCCTTTTCCTTCACTGTGAGCAGGACGTCATGTGGGTGTTTGACAAACAGCATCACAGAGGGTAGTTGGAAATACCTCTTACAACATACACTGTGGAGATAGGCCAACAAACAGGAGGGGGATGCTCCCAACATGGGGACTGAATGTAAGTATTGCTCTTCTACATTTGAAGTAGTGTTGGTTTAACAGAATATGTGTGGATATGGCTGTTCTACATGATTTAAAATCTGTCATGACATATACATAATCATACACACACACACACACACACACACATATATATATATATATATATATATATATATATATATATATATATATACATATAGACACATATTTATAAATATATATATATTTATATATATATATATATATATATATATATATATATGTTTACACACATATGTATATATATAAACACACACACACACAAACGCACACACATACACACACATATACACATACATATATATATATATATATATATATATATATATATACAGATGTATATAAATATATATGTACATGTATATGTATATATATATATATATATATATATATATATATATACATACATATATATAAATATATATATATGTATATATATATATATATATATATATATATATATATATATATATATATATATATATATATCCATATCCTTGTTATGTGTAAACGTGTGTGTTATATATACCTTCTCAGATGTATCCCACCATATTTATCTGATATGCGTTTATATAGATATAACAACACACTGATTCAGCACTATATTCACTAACAAGTACTACACAATTGTAGAAGTCAAAGCAGTTGTTCACTACTATTCAGTATTTGTATTGACAGATATATTGGAAAAAACAACAAACGTCTTCATATCTGTGATGTCTTAGTGGTTAACTGCTGTGACTATAGTGTACAGGGTCCAGGGATCATGACCTGCATTGGCTCTTTATTTTATTGCTAGGCAGAACAAGGACTGTTGGATACAGAGTGGTTAAGGCAGTTTTAAGCAGCTTTAAGCAGGTTTGCGTGGGTTTGCCAGATGGTAAGCGGTGCTAACATACAGTTAAACAAATAGGTGCTTACACCATGTAGGCTTCACTTACCAGTGCACATATCAGCTTAGCATTTACATTTAAGCAATGGCTACACCTGTTAAGCATAGCTTAGCCTTGCTAAACAGTGATTACATTCCAGTCTGATAAAATAGCAGGGTAATGACATCTTTAATAAGTGTATTTAATTCCATGTACATAACATAACATGTACATAACATGCTTCTATGTGCTGTCATTGCAGTAGCAAATGTTGTGAGTATACTGTCTGGGACATCTGAGTATATAAGACTCGTACAACAATGTTTTCCTTTTGTATGTGTTTCATACATGGGTAGTATATCAGGTTATATGCAGTCAGACTTGCTTGTATTGTATCATTACATTATTACTGTTAACCATGCTTTCCCAAGTAGCAGTAGATTGCAGATTGTAGTACTGGAACCATACACCCCTGCATGCAAAGCTGGACTCTGAGTACTGACTATCGTGTTCTTGGTGTGTGAGCTGTGTGTCATTAAGTACTTGCTACTGGATATTGATCTGATATGTGGATATTAACTGTAGACTACTATCTGTATAGGACATGTAATTGCGGGCTGCTGTAATGTAGTAATGGCATACCTATCAGTGTTAGATGTCTATCTGTCAAAACATTAATCCTAATGCATAACATGTTGGCTAGCTGATTTCTGTCTGTCCTCTGTACAGATCTGCAGATGTCAGGTATCCATCTGGGCTGCTCACAGGCATTCTATGCTTGACTGACACTAACATGTCTTCCCAGCTGTGTTATGAATGCCACAGCTAGGAAACCCCACCCTGTATACACCACATGCTATGGATACCTCAACTAGACTACCACGGTCAACAGAACATGCTTGGGTACAGTTCTTCAACCCAGACACTGGCCACGTTATGTAATATATGTTGCATACATGTCAAATAAAGCACCTCACTGGCCCTCTGCAAGAGACAACCAAATGATTGGATGTTGCATAACTGTTACCCTGAGGATCACTCACATGGAATCAGTTGATAGATGTCCTGCTGACAAATGTCAGGTGGCATGACTCCAATGTACCTACATCCCCTACTGTTCTCATCTCTCCATGGAAAATATCATGGTACACACCTAGGAACACCTGCACCTATGGACCCCAGTACTGACAAATGTGTCAGTGTGCATTGTTGTGAATAACAGTATATGTGTGTTTGTAAACCTGCAGTTGATAATACACCAAGGACCTTCTCACACTCTACATCCCCCATTGCCATAGTTAGAGACGACTGCTGCTGTAATGCACATTAAATGTGCCTTGTTACACTCTTCATCCTATGGACTACCTGGAGCTTGCAGTACCATCACAATGCTGCTGTACAAATGGCTAGATAGGCAGGGGTTACCATCTGAGTCCAGGCAAGTGTGTGTATGTGTGCAAGTGTATATATTTATAGGACACAGCATTCTGGGGCCACATTCTCCAAATACAATACACATGGCCATACAGTATAATGCATAGTGATGTTGCTGATATTAGGAGATCCATCACAAACCATCACCCTACTATCCCTGTGGCATGTGCAATAAAGGCATATCCCTGTAGTAGCACTGATGAGTTAGAAAAGGGGCTGTATTGCAGTCCGGATCAATATGTGATTGTGGGTATGTCAGAGTATTATGATGGGTTTCAGTAAGTAAAATATGCAATGTGGGTTGTGGGTGCTGGGTATACTGTCTTTGCACCATGGTACCCCTAGTACATGTCCCAAGGTTAACTGTATGAGGATCACTTTCACCATCAACCATACAGGCAACTGAATACCCTATCCAGCCCAATGATGCATGTACTGTGTGCAAATTATCTGTAACAGAATGAACTCACTGACAAGGTAGTTAGCATTGATAAACCCAGGTCTGTCAGATGTGTCTATGACTGTTATGTGTTTGTCAATGCGTATATGACAGTATGGTATACTATGTATTGTCCATTAACACCCAACACATCCCCCATTACCATATTGTGCAAAGCCTGGTGATGTTCCTCACTTAACAAGAGACTCGGGACACACCCCATCCTAAAAGCTGTGTGATGTGTGCAATTAAGGCCAAACACATTAGTAGTAATAAGTACCTAGGTAGGGGATCTACTATCAGTGTTGCCAAGTAAGAGTGTGTATGTATGTGAAGGGATCTACTTCACTTTGCAGAATATGCATGTCCCAGAAGGTCATCTGTCTGACTGGCAAATGCTAACATTTCAAATGAATCATGTCATGGAAATTCATTCCATCAAAACTAGTAGCAGATCTGTAAATGCCCTCTTCCCCACTGTATAGTTACACAGTGATACTGGAGTTGGTATATATAGTTAGCTGTTGATGTTCTGGACACAGCCACCCTCATTGGGGTTATTGTTGTGTGTATCCCCACACTTAGTCTGCTGTAATTCTGTACAGTGTATGTTAACAGGTTAGGTAGTCATTACACACACTATATGTGGCTCTACACCACCCCACACCCTCCAAATTTTAGGGCTGTGCCAACCACAGCAGCACACTTATGTTTACCAACACCGGGACTGCACTACATTTGGGAAGGGGAAATATACCCTGCCAGTACCATCGTCATTGACATTAAAGTAGCAGACTGATTATTTGCTGATGTGATGTTTTGCCTATTATGTCTTGATGGAATTACATAGGCTAAAATGGGTTCACTGCAAAATTAAGTACATCCATCTATGCAGTATTCTCTGTGTATTACATCAACACCAAAGTGTGTGTGTGTGTGTGTGTGTGTGTGTGTGTGTGTGTGTGTGTGTGTGTGTGTGTGTGTGTTATACACAAACATGTGGTGTGTGCCACCCAGTACACTCACCATTGTCCACTGTAGAAGGGCTGCTGACATCAGCCACCATGCACTCATCTGCATACACCCCTCAGACCTATCAGCCATGTGGCACATGCAGTAACTCTTATACAGGCCTGTTACTTGTGTTCAGCTCTACCCAGAATATGACACAGTCAATGAGTCACCACAGTGCAATATCCCTTGTAGGAAACAACAGCAGACCAACATCCTGCTGACACATAGACAACTACAACAAAAACTGAATAAATTATGGAGACCACTATCAGTTAGTGTTAATAATAGCTATAATGCTTCATGGCTGGACAGCTACACATCTTGACATGTAAGCATTAAACTTTCCTGCTGAAAACATGTTACACAGCATTACATTGCTACACCTTAGTACATTCACCCTGTGCAGCAGAACCATATTAGCCTGTCCCTGCATTGATGGTATGGATGACAGGGATGTGGCACAGGTATCATCATATTCACAGGGTGTATTGTGGGTTTGCCAGAGACCTAGGGTCCATTTGGTTGACATCATGTGTGTGTGTTAGGGGGTTTCATTGTTAATTGGGCTGTGCAGATATGGAGTGTGTAGGTATGGAGATGCCCTAGCTGAATTGGTGATATGTGTGTGTGTGTGTGTGTGTGTGTGTGTGTGTGTGTGTGTGTGTGTGTGTGTGTGTGTGTGTGTATGGACACAGTTCGGCCATGTGGCTGTGCTATACAGGGGTTTGTTGGACAGCCGCAGACCATACATGGCAGGGTGTGCAGTTCACCGTCTCCAGCCACGGACATGAGAACTGAGCCTTCCAGTGTTTCCATGGGCATTACCAGGTACTAGGCCAGATATACTACTCTCCCCTGATGATGACACATGTCCACTGGATCCGGGTCCCTGTTGGGACTAGCCACGACCACATGCACATGGCTTGCTGTGTTGTGGTATGGACAGCACCCCCCTGCAATGCTGGTGCTAGTACTGCCACTACAGGAGTGACTCTGACTTGTTGCACGTCCATGTAGACCTCCACCTGTTGGTGTTGTTGACCTACGTCCAAGTGGCTGTTGCCCTACTCCTGCCATGTGCACTAACACAGACATTGCACAGTTGAGGATTCCCACCATCTCACCCAACTGTCTATACAGGACCTCTGCAAAATAACAGTGGGCACCTGCAAGATCATGGATGTTGTCAATAACAGCTGCATGAGTAGCCCTCTGGAGCCTCAGACCCTGTCTGGTATAATGTTCCATATGTGCCTGTGCCTCCATAATGGCCCAAAACATGCGTCTGGTAACACCTGCTATGGCACTTCTGCAAGGGGCATGATGGCCAGCAGCCCTCCTATGAGCACCCCAGTACAACTACATGTCTCATACATTGCTTCTGTGTACAGACACACTTGCCATAGTCCCCACATTGTCTTGTCTCATGCCACCATCCGTCAACTGTCCCTCATCTGTAGCCACTGGTGATGGGGTATATATAGGCAATATGACTGTATTTGGGGATGGGGTGGATAACAGTGGGTTGTCAACCGATGGTGCAGCTTTAGCCTTTGACAACCCTGACTTTGCCTCACCATACCTATCATCATTGTCAGAATCTGTATGGACACTAAAATCAGTTTGCCAGCAGGAGGGACCCTGATCCACCTCGCCACCAGTGAGGGAAAACAGAAAACATACATTAAGACCTGTACATCATTGCTTACCTCTACACACACACACACACACACACACACACACACACACACACACACACACACACACACACACACACACACACACACTTACATATGAGGTGGCACAAATATATTGCACGGACCTCTCATTACCCAACTGTTAACATGCATGACATATGGCACTCAACAGCATGCACTGCAGCTATACTCAATCCTTGTATCAACATTATACATCTCTGTGATGCATTAGTTGTGTTAGTAGGTGATGCCCCTTCCCCTGGAACACACTGCACCCATGTACTCAGTATCGCTGTGCACCTGTTCAGCACCCTGCCATGTACTGCGCACCATACCTCACAGGTGTACACACCATTGCTGAATGTGTACATTTTTGCCAGTTATGTTTGCTCTGCTGCTCACAGCCCCTATGTGTTTGTCCAACACATACCTGGGATGATAAGTGGAGAGATGTCAGTAGTGAATGCCTGATGTCTGATTTGCAGATCTCACCATCAGTGGTGCATGTATGACCAAGAAAATACAATTACACTGACAATCTTTAAACCTTACTGTGGCTATGAGGAGTGTACACACCCTTATTGACATGGCACCCTCTTCCCTGATATGCCATGGGACCACAAAACTGCATATGTTAACATTACACAAACCTGATATGTGACATATGACCTCTGCAATCAAATGCAGTATCAAACAAATGTGTTAGTTGTGCAGATGCTGACTGCGATGCATACAATCTGTGGGTGCATAAATGTGCACACCCTTAACATGATGGTTTGTTGCACCAACTGCTAAGTGTACCACAGCAGTCACTACTCCTGGAAGGGGTATACTAGCATGGCCCATCTGCACTTGCCAGTATTTGGTCACTCTGCCCTACAAACGTCTCCCAACTCTCCAAGATTGCAAGGTCAACTCATGTGCACAGCCCTTGGAGGTCACACAGTGCCTTCACTATTGCTGTGAAGTCAGGGTTATTTCTGCCACAATTCATGACCTTGACTGTGTGCAGATACAGCCATTCTTAGTGAGCTTTGGATGTCTGCATCAGTTCACTCTTGTATTTCAGGATGATACCCCTCGCCATCCTCAGCCTTTTTGCAGATGCTTGACAACTATGGGCTACACATGTGTGTCAATTTGCAGTGTCTCATATCCAGAACACCATGTGCACTGGCCTAGTCCCTGCTAATGAACAGCAAACATACATGTGTACACTGGCACCAGCAAGGTACAGATGGGGATGGTGGACCATAGGTGGAGTGAGGTGTTGATTGTGCAGCACAAGTATCTTAATTGCCACTGTCTGTAGGTTTTGAACTTGGTCTTGGTACACCATTACACATTGCAACACATGCCTTTGGGGGACCTTTGATGTTATGCATATGCTACTTGTAAAGGCCCATGGCTGATGTTTCCTGTGGAACAACTGTCCCATCTGATTACCCTAACCCATAGGCCACATGTATGCAGAATCCAGATGATTGTCGACACAGGTACTGCACAGCCAGTACTTGCTAGACATTCCTGAAACTCCCTCAGTGTTGTGGCATGTTTCTAGGCAGCCTCCATGACCAGTTTGAAACATGTGTTGTCATCTGTCTTGGATAGCCATCTGTTTATTTTCTGCATTAATGTTGTCCCATACATCCTCATCACATACATGACAGTCTGCACTGTTTGCCAAGGTATATGCAATGGAGATATACATACATATATATATATATATATATATATATATACATATATATATATATATATATATATATAGATATATATATATATATATATATATATATATATATATATATATATATATATATATATATATATATATATATATATATATATATATATATATATATATATATATATATATACATATATAAATACATTTCTCTACTGTTGAATTACTGTGCTGCATGATATGTTTGAGAACACATCAAATTTCTTTACATCTCAAATGGCTTAGGGGTAAATCATTTTGCCTATAGGGTTCAGGGTTTGAGACTTGCAAGGGCTGATTATTTTGTTGCTGGGCAGAACAGGGGCTGTTGGAGACAGAGTGATTAAGGCACTTTAAAGCAGTTGTAAGCGGGTTTGCGTGGGTTTGCGCTGAGCTAAGCGACGCTTACGTGAGCTCAGCTTTGCTTACATCTGCTTATGGCCGGTTAAACGCGTGTTAATTTCAAAAAGAAAAGAAAAAAGGGAGATAGGAAAGTGGTGAAATTGGGCCAAGCAGGGGGACAAACAAGAGAAGAAACAGATAGAGATGTACAGGATGGGTGTAGGAAAGGACCATACCTCTGCATTTCTTTGGCAGCAACAGCTGCTTTCACTGTGTGCAATTTAGAATTTGGAGCCTCACACCTTACAGGGAGGTGTGTGGGCATCATACAATACGGCTGATTGGTAGGGTTAGATTGTGTGATGAGTACATGTCTCTGGGCAAAATGCAGAGTTTTGTATGGAACATGAATTTTTTTTTTGGGAGAGATGCTTTTTTTTGTTTTTTTTTTGTTTTTTTTAATGTGAGAGTGGGATGTTAAGGATGGATTGTAGGTAAGTGTGGTGAGGGAGCATTGGTAGGAGAGGTTGCATATGCAGACAGACAAGACAGACCAGACAGTAGACAGGGGCAATGTATGATACATGGGGGTAACACCTTGTCAGGGAGGGTGGTTGGGAATCGGAGGCTCATGAGCCGCCAGATGGTAGTAGTGGTACTGATGTCCCCACCTGATAGCAGTCACCACTACTCTTCACATCTCCAGAGGTGGCTGCACTGGGGGCTGGGACGGAGGGGCCACCTGCCTGTCTAGCTGTGCCAGCCTGCCTTCCACCTGGTGCAGGCGGTCATCCAGCTCCATCTGGAGGACACTGCACACCATGCCACAGACCTCATTCTGGGTGACAACATTCTCACAGCTCCCACTTTCAGGGGAGGGTGAGCCCCGTCCCCTGCAGCAGTTCCCTCCAAGGGTGGTGCAGGACCAGCAGATGAGGGAGGTCTGGGTTGAATCCCAGATGTGCTGCGACCCTGTACCTTGGCCAGGTGGGGTGGGAGAGGTGGATCTTCTGGGATCTGCCTTCCCATATGTGCTATGGTGTGGAAATTAACAATGAATATTGGTTAGTCATGCACAACACATTACATTAGTCAGAATAGCATGCATGGATATTCCCATTTACCCAAAACAGTGCAATTATAACAGTGCCATAGCAAATAGAACCCATGCATATATGGAATGGCATTCAGAGATGCAGCAGCATGCCAGTTAGTGGTATGTCAGGCAGGCAATAACAATGATTATTCAACAGGGAATATTAGTATGCACACAGTTTAAACAATGATAAACCAAATGGAACAATGATCCCAACAGTACAGGTTTGTTTAGGAACATACCCATGTTGGTTTCAGTGTGATGGTTCGATCAGTTGAGCGGTGGGGGAAGGGAGCAGATTCAATTGACAACTGCTAGCAAGTATATTTGTCAGTACACTAATATTCACTACTCTACATTCTGACCACACTTACACTCTATCTGGGCCATGGGGCTGTTACAGCATACCAACAGCTGTAGATATCAACAGAGCAAGTGTACCCTTATTTTAGTTATACACATCATACCTGTTTCTTTACCAATTTCTTTACCTGTGGGCCCTGTGCAGATGAACTGTGTGCACACTGCATTGCTGTTTCTACACATATTTGAGATTCACATATTAGTTACAGCCCCGTAATGTGTGTTGTGCCTTTGACATACATCTACTGTGTCATTATCTGTGTGCAGGTTTCTTGGCAACTGGGGAAACTATCCGTGACAGCGTGACTCTTGAGTGGCTTGTCTGGTCCAGACTGCAGAGTGTGGATATCTAGCTTGCACTTATTTGTAGGACTTGGGCTGATCAACACAGCACTTGTACACCTTTTATAGTTATACACATCATACTAGTATTTCTGTTCAGATTTCTTTGTGTAACCTGTATGGAAAAATGTATGTGTTGCAGTACATTATTTTTTCTATTCAGATTGCAGTTTACAACTGTATAACCAGACTGACATGTTAGTGGTGCTCCCTGGATTCAAACCGTGATACGTGTGCAAAATTGAATTACATGCCTAGTCCTTATCAGACTGAGCTACTGGGGAGGTGTTGTGTGCTGCTTGTGACATTTCTATCTAGTACATATTTATGTGCACAGTACTTTTATTATGGTATGTTGAATTATCCGTGTCCCATTTTTCAGTACAAATTATGAATACCCAACAGACATTGGTGTCACTCTTTGAGAAACATGTGCACATTAGCTGGATTGCACATTTGACTGTTTTACAATTACATACTGCAATTTAGATTCCCGACTACACAGTGTCTGTTTTAGGTCTGTACCTGTTAACCTTATACATGTTTCAGTACATTCATGGCTACATACAGCTGAAATTGCAAGGTTAACACAGGACAATGCTGGCAGACAAACAAGTAAAACACATTCTGATGGAAATATGTGCTATTGCCTTTTTCATTTATTTGACATGCCCATTCTAAAGTATGCAGACAAGCAGTGCTAAATCAGTTCATCTCAGTTAATGCATTCTGCAGGACATACACATTTCTATTTTTCAGTTACAAGTGAGATGACACACACCAGTGTTTGGGATCACCTTTATTAGTTTTGACATACATATCTGTAAACAACTCAGAAATCCACAATTACTATTCCTGCATGATCCGCACAGGGGAATGCTTTTCATTTCTAAGTGTCACAGTAGTCCTGACATGGCACTTTCTTGGCAGGTTTACTCAGACACACTCACACATATTCTAATATTCCTCTCCTGCATATTGTACCTTGTTTGCTACTGACATCCGTATTACATAGCAGCTGGGAATACTCCATT
Source organism: Protopterus annectens (assembly GCF_019279795.1). Classification (NCBI taxonomy): domain Eukaryota; kingdom Metazoa; phylum Chordata; order Ceratodontiformes; family Protopteridae; genus Protopterus; species Protopterus annectens. The sequence continues at coordinate 523,714,963 of NC_056729.1, forward strand.
GTAACGCTGGCAACCTGACACAGGCATTTATTCCTGACTTTTATCATAATTATATATACAGGCAGTACTACCATTACTATATTTTTGATTTCTTACTGCTAATATTAGATGGTATTCTGTACTCACCATAATGCCGATGCAGCAGGGTCAGTCGCTGGGCATGAGCCTCAACATTCTGGGACCTCCACAGCAGCTGTATGGGGAGACATGACACATTAATCACCTGCACAGTCACAAGTTGAACTTTTTCCGTACTTAGAGATGCATAAGATTGCATAATTACAGACAGGTGGGACATCCTGCACTCGGGCTTCTTGGATCCACTGATCCAAGAGTGCACCCCTTCTCCACTTCAGGTCATTATGGTGGTGATGTACCTGCTCAACAGTCCAGGGTATCCCAGTGGCACTGGTGAGATAGCATGCAAACTGGTCCCAGGCCTGCGCTTTGTATTGGGAGCCCTGGTACAGGCCCTGCAGCAGCCTGCCATCATGTTTGTTTTACTAGGAGCCCAACCATAACCCTAGACTTCTGGATGCCCCAACGTTGCACTCTGAAGCGAACAGCTTTACCAGCACCAGACATTTTGGTCCTGCTGTGAGCAATCCCAAATGGTTATGGCTGTATTCCCACCAGTTTTCCTGCACTGTTTCTTGATTGGCCGGTTTTAATATGCTGAACTATGCTTAGCTCCACGGCAATCCACATAGCAATGCTTAACCCAGATAAGCACAGCTGAAAGCCGGTAAGCAATGCTTACACTACCAAAGCATTGCTTAAAACTATTTTTTTATTAATTTTATAAAGTACTTTTTACAGTTCTATTTTACATATTGCCACCCCTACTGTGCTATACATAAGCCATAAGATTGACATCTATCATTCAAATTCCTTAAAAGTTTATTAAATAAATTGGCAGAGGGGGGATTTGAACCGATCATGTTCTATATGCTAAACCATGGCTGTACTACTATGCTACAGCCATTTGATGATGCTTTGTATCACAGTAGTACTTGCCTATCATTTTCAGGATTTCAGCCAGACTAAGTATAGCGGCATGCCGTGCAAACAAGCTGTGCACCTCTTAAATTTCAGATTTATTTGATGGAAAAAATGCATTTTTTGTATTTTTATTGCTTTCCTCTTACCTTACTGCTTCCATGCATGTAGGGCAAGAGTGCATACATTCGGGCATTTGCACTTGAAGGCTGTTGCCTTCTAGGCCTATTTTTTTTTTCAGTGTCCTCGGACACTGAAATGTTAGCTACTTACATTTCAGTGTCTGCAGATACTGGTTTAGTATATAATATTAGAGCCAGACTCTAATATTGTATACATTGGCACTCGTCTGTGACACTCGTCTGAGCGAAGGGAGCATGTTACATGTGCAGGCACTGCTGACACATGCTCCCTGCACTCGTTCATGGTTCTTGTCCATATAGATTAAACAGCAGTGTGCCTTCACGCATATGCAAGGTGCACTGCTATTCTAAATGGACACAAACCACTCCGTGCAAGAATAGTCTTATTCTTGCATGGAGTTTTGTGAATCCTGAGGTTTATAAAACTCTGTGTATGTATTATATGGACTATGTGTTTTTTTTATTTTTAAGTCAATCAGCTATGCTGCTTATGTTATAAATAGCAAATTCAACAAAAATAAATAAAAGATTAGTTGGCATAACATTTCATGAAAAATTAAACAATTATACATTATAACAATCTTGGTTATAAAACGTTTGAAATTGTTATAAAAAATCTGAAGTATACATGCAGAATCAGTAAATGTTAAACTATTGCTCTTGATTTTATGAAATCATTTTTGCAAAGGATTTACTAATGATTTGATTATAAGTAAATCACCATCTTTTTATTCTATTTTTTCATAATATTTTTATTAAATTAGCTTTTGACAAACTTCAGGTTTGATTTCTATCATTATTCAAAATAGGTTCTTTTATCATATATCCTTACCAATGAATTTGTTAATTTCCATAAAAAATACATAACCTTTATATCCAGCCATCATAGACTGGAAAAATGTTCTTCTAGCCATTTAATGGAATGTTAGTGTTTTATATGATCATAGGTTCATAGGTAAGTGCTAGGATAGCTGTCCTTGTGGGTATTTTTAAGCATAGCCAGTTTTCATTTTTATGCTCAAAATAACCTAAACCCTTTGGTTATAGATTGGCCCTAGCCATCCCATTGTCAATATTATATTTTATCTCTACTGAGACTAACCTGCATCATTCCATAGATAATTTGAAGGGACCCATGAGTGTGATAAAGCATTTCAGAGCTGTCTCTGTCCAATAATAACACAGGGTGCAATCCTGTAGTAAATCCCATCCATAGAACTGAGTTGCAATTAAATATGGACAGAGAAGAAATTTGTTTTATGTGAATGGGGAGTCTATTCCACAGCAGTGGTATCTTCTGTAATATGCACCTGTGTCGCCAAACTCTTCTTTTCCCCTTGCATGCTGCTATGCAGTAATGAGAGAGAAGATGCCTTGCATGCCAGACATAGGTCACTTCTTAGCAGTCTATAGGTAGCAAGTATAGTAAAAGGGCTTTGAGATGGCTCATATAGTACACGTTGTTTAGGCCTTGTATCCTTTTAGTAAGATATCTCTGTGGGCTTTCCAGTTGTATGTGTCTGGACAGATACATGCCAAATGAGGCATTATATTCAATGACTGACCTAATGAGGGCTGAGTAAAGGGGGGCAGTGACAATCCCTTTGTTTATAAGCTGTGCAATATAGAAGTACTTCCTTACAATAATAGACACATCTTGATCAAAAGATAGGCCACTGTCCACATATGTTCACAAATCTTGAACAGCAGGGCCAACTCTTAGAGGTGTATTGTCAATGTGGTCATTCCTTGGGGTAAATGACTTCCCAAAGAATAAAATAATACAATTTTTTTGGCATTTAGTTCCAGTCCAGTTATTTATTTGAGACAAACCTTCCTACTTGATGGCCAAGTGATTTGGGAAATCAGTGACTGCTTCTAGCTTGCAGTCATCTGCAAACTTAGTCAGCCAGAGGCCTTTGGTATTGGCTTTTACTTCAGAAAAGTAGATGCCAAACAAGTGATGGCCCAACACAGAACCCTTGCGAGACACCACTGGTGAATGGTCTCTTTGTGGAAGTGGCTTCACCTATTTTAACTATCTGCATCTTATCTGTGAGCCAGCTGGCAATCCAATGGGTGACATAGGTTTTTAGTCCCAGTTTATTTACCTTTTCTACTATGCATGAGTTGGGAATTGTGACAGAAGCTTTGGTCAGGTAGAGGTATGCTTTGTGCACCATTTTGCATTCATCCATTGCTTTGATGACATCTTCAAGAAATCCATCAGGATAAGTAAGCATTACCTTCACTTGACAAATCAAAATTGAGACGGATCCAGGGTTTGGAGGTTCCCTATCTCTTGATTGATTAATTCCATGATAAGTCTTCCCATGGTTTTGCATAGTAGGCTGGCCAGACATATTTGTCTGTAATTGCCTAGGTCTGTGGAAGGTCGTGTCTTATTCAGGGAGTAACTGTAGCTGTTCTCCATTCACCTGGTACAAAAACCTATATGGAGGTTGACACTGAGCAGTGTCATTAGGGGTGTTGCTAAATTGTGCTTCTTGCTATTTAACATGCATTCAGGGATATTGTCAGGACCCATCAATGCAGTATTTGTAGCTTCTTGATAGCACCTTTAGGACTTGGTCTTGTGTGATAGCTGCAGTTGTTAGAGTTTTACAGCTAGATTTTTTCCTGAATGATAATTTTTGCAAATTATTTACCATTATTCTAGTTTTATAATTCTAAAACTGAATGTTGGACTCCTTAATTATTACATTTAAACGCAATTGATCTAATTAACATTTAGGTGCAGTATCCATTTTGTGAATCAATTTAATTGTATTATTTGGTATTACTATATGAGGTAGAGTTAAGAAATAGCAACAGCATTTAAAGTAAACAAAATCGGGCAAGGTTTAATCTGTAAGATTTGCCAGCTAATGCTGCTCTGTAACTATTTTGGATTTTTGCCACTCGACCCAATTGCCCCTATTGTGTTTTTAAAAATAGTGGCTTATGTGTCACTAAGCCCTTATGTAAATTGGACTTTTGGAAGCTTCTCCCAGTCTTACTGCATCTGCTCATACTAGCAAGCACTGCAAGATCACATTGGGGGGGAACTAATAAAACTGTGGCTACCCTCTCCATTACATCTTTGCACCCATGCTGTGATACTTATAGCACTAACATCCTTTTCCAGGTAAGTTTAGAAAGCTGCAATGTCTATATTATGATACAGGTTACCACCTTCACGGGGTGAATTTGTGGATCAGCACAGTGATTGAGGTGTTTACCTCACAGACAAGTAGTGCAGTGTCAGATTCTCAGCTTTGGTTAGTGTGTTTATTTGATAGGCATGTAGTAGTCTTCAGAATGATTGCCTTCTATTCACCTATGAACTAAGTAAACTTCCTAACAAATATGCCACACACCCCTGTGTAGTATAAACATACCCTGTGCTCAGATAACTGCACTCATTTTAACAAGTCATAACCAGAGTCACATGTTTCATATAACATATGCAGGAATTGCAGTGGCAGCCTGAGGTGAAATTGAGTCTTCCCTCCATTGTTCATTTATACCCCCAACACACCTTCCAGTAGCCCCATTCTGTCCCCATCTCACACTGTCCAGTTAGCATTTTTGTTTTCTCACATTGTGTCTTAGTCTTCAGCTTTTTCCCACATAATTTCAATACACCCTAGCTGGTCAACATCTCACTGCAATAACTTCAGAGAAAAACATTTAATAAAGTGGGGGTGTGCAGGCTGCTAGAGTCACATAAGTCAGTAGGGTTCTAAATGATCTGATGGGAATTTCAATTTTTTTTCAACCTTTTCATGCAGTGATAACCTAAAAATAAATCATGATTAAGGGAAATGTTATCTTATTTTTCATTCAAGAATCACATAAGTTGTACCCATGTATTTGGTGTTGCATAGAATGGAAATTAATGAACAAATAGTCACAGTCACACATTTCAAGTTGTATACATACATCTACATAACACACCTCCTCCTCCATACCCCTCAAAAGATAGACACATTCTATGTACCCCTTTAATGTCAGACTGAAATAAAATTGAAAGAACAAATAGAAAACAGTCACATATTTTAACTTGATGCTGCCAAATATAAATGCACAGCATGCCATTGTACCCTCCACCCCCATAGACAGCCACCTATATATACATGAGTTTCAATTCTGACCAAAGTGAAAACAAGAACAGTCAGAGGAAGGTATTCAAACTTGCTGCTCCTAGGCACTGCACTGCCAAAGACAAGCTATAGGAACCCTCTGCCCTCACCGCTGAAGTATAATTGGGAGGAAAATTAAAGAAAAAATTGCCACACTGTCCCCCACCTCAACACAAGCTATAGCAAACTTCTGTACCAACCTCTAATTGAGGTTGATTAGAGATTAGGAGGGGCCTAAGGAAGAGACCCCTACTAAGTTCATGTCAAAATTCACTTATACAGACAATGGTGTTGATGCCACTCAGACACCAGAAGCTCTGAACCTTTAGATGTTCTATGTTGCATTTTATGCATTTTTTAGGATAATGATTTTTTTTAATGCTGCTCCGAAGATCTCTATGTATGTCTATCAATATTGTGTGTGTCCAGAGATAAAAATGAATGATATTTATGACACACATACTTGCTGACACTTCCCCTAACATGTCTGTTCTATCACAAGACACACAATGTGCAGACTACTCACTTACCTTCATGCAAATTAGAAGGATGCCAATTTAAACTGCATGTCTTTGGAGTGTTGATGAAAATCAGAACACTTGGGTGATAACCACACACAAACAAGGAAGTCATGCAAATGCCTTACAGAAGGAGCTACTGACAAGCACTAAATATAAAAGACAAGTGATGTGAGATAGCAATACTATCTTAGGGACCCCTATGTTAGCAATAATCAGTTGCTTTCACACAAGTCCTGCCCAGATCATTAAAGATAGCTACTTATTTTGTACAATGCTGATGTCTGACTGTGAAGGCAGGTAAAACAAATGATAGCCAACCTGCTGCTCTTAAATGCACTGCACCGTTCACACACATGTGCGCTTACACACACACACACAAACACACACACATACACACACACACACACACACACACACACACACACACACACACACACACACACACACACACACACACACACAGATCACAATTACTGCTTTACACCAATTTCAACAAATACAATACAGTGCGTAACATTGCTGCTGTCATGGCAGATTGATGATTGTTCAAGTGTAATAAAACAGCAGGGATAAGTCACTTTTATCCACAGAAAGCAAGCATGCCCATTAATTTCAACCACTATACAGACTGTGTCCTCCTCAGTTATCACAGATAGCTTCCATGCCCAAGTATGATAATTCAATGTTGTTTAACAGAAACTCATAGTCGTTTTTTAAGTAAATTACTGAAGCTTGCAATCAGTCAGTAATGCCAGGCATTCACATGTCATTGTTCTCACTGTTCAGAAAAAAATGCACATTGATGCAAAACTTGTGTTTTTTAACATTTTAAGTGACTTGGGAATAATATTTAAAAAATGTCCCTTATTTTTGGCCTTTATCCCCCGTTATTGTTTTTTACTTTGTCCCTGTTTCTTGGGCTTAAGCAAAGAAGTTATAATGCATATGTGTTACATATCTGGTTGACTACCTGCTAGCATCTGAAACCCTTAACTCCTGCTGCTGGTACTGAGCACTGCACTGTACAGGAAATCTTCATCTGCCAAAGTTACAAAAAGTGCCACAATAACACAGTAGTGCAGCTGATTGAAAGTACAGCAAACCACAAATGTCTTAAAGAAAAATAAAAGCTACACACTTAAAGGCTTGTATTGATTCTTTAAATGTCACTGGGTTCTCTGTATTGTTTCTTGTTAGTGTTTGCATGTTTCTTCCACACAAAGAAGCTCTTAGACAGGCAATCTGCTGATTTGGTGTAGTGGTGTTTTACTCTGACTCTAATGCATAGGGTCCTGGGTTTAAGACTTGGTAATGGGAGAGGGTGCAGGAAATGAAACAATATTTGCTACATTCTGATACTCCTTTTAGTCCATACATAAGCTGATGTCACAAATGAGCACTGTCAACCCTGGAGAAACACCAAAATACTCAAGGAGAGTCCATAAAATGCTGAAAAAATGGAGTATGCACAAGTGAACCAGATGAGGGACTTCTTTTCTGGATTTTTTTTTCAAACACCTTTATTAAATTATCACTTGTGACACAGGCAAATTTATGTTCATATAAAAGTAATCAAACTATATTTACATAAACATTATACTTCACATACATTGCTATATATCATATAACATAAGCAACATTACATAAGTTATTCAATTCCTGCCTTATTTTTTAAACAAGAAACATCTTTAGTAAACCATCACTTAGTACAGGTGACAACACTAGCAAGAGTACAAATCATCTGAGAGCTTACCACCTCTTCTCTTTAAAAAAGCCTGAGAACAGAACTGTTGTTCAGCACCTGAAATGAGAAGAAGCAGAAGGGCATTGACTCCTAGCCTTCTTAGAAACTACTAATCACTGGCGAGTGTCCGTGACCTGTTTGACAGCATCCAGCTTTGAAGTACTGCTATAAGGAAAAGAGAGAACTTTGATTCCTACCTGTCTCTAATTAGATATTGCTTGTTTGACTTCCTGAATTTGTCTGCTTGCTGTTCCACTGGGAGTCTCTTCAGCTTAAAATATGGACCACTGTACTGCTCTGTGCTGAGATTTAATAAAACTACAGAGTGCATATATCAAGAGAAGACTACAACAAGCTTACTGACCCCTGCAACATCTTCCTACTGACACCTGCAACATATAAGACAAAACTACTAATTGCTGCAGATCCTGGGACCTTCTTCAAATAAACATCTTGGAAAGAATGCTGTTTCTTTGTTTCTAGTGAGAGCAGGAGCAGAGGGACATTAATTCCTAGGTGTATGCAGTTGCACTGAAGCCAACACTCGTAGTAATCAGGAAGTAGAAGTTGAGACTCATTCTCATCTATTCTTATGATAATTCACCAGGTTAAATAGTAACTTATATGATCACCCACTGGTTCCTGTCATCATGGGCTAAAGTCTGTTTTTTGTCTTCTGTACAGACCTGCTTGCTGGTAATGTAATAACTGTCTCATACTTACTGACAAATGTTTACTCTTATCCTGCAGTGCTATAACTGATAGGAAGTGCAGACACTTATCCATTTTGAAGTTAGCCTCACACTCACCATATATGCCAGTAAGCTTACACCACATCATCGCTGCTTCTCACTCACCATATATGCCAGTAATTCCACAAACAGCATCCAAAAGCACAGCCCATGGTTCAGGAAGATGTAAATCACAGTCCAGTCCATAAAATACTGACTTTTTGTTTTACCAACAGTACATTTATCCTAGTTGTGAGCTCGTTTGTGTTTCTAGTGATATATGCCAGTAAGCTTATACCATGTCATGGCTGATTCTCACTCACCATATATGCCAGTAAGTTTACATCACATCATGGTCATTTGTCACTCACCATATATGCCAGTAAGCTTACCACTACATCATGGCCTCTTCTCATTCACCATATATGCCAGTAAGCTTCCCACTACATCATGGCCACTTCTCACTCACCATATACGCCAGTAAGCTTGCGACCACATCATGTTGCTTCTCAATTACCATATATACCAATAAGCTTACCACCACATCATGGCCATAAAGACTAGCACCTCATATGTTGAAGTTGTAAACACATTACTGTTTAAGCCTCCAAGTCACTTCTTAGATGAACCTACATCATATATTATCATACTCACAAAAACACCCTTCCCTGCACCTTCACTCACACGTCAGAGGAGTTGCTGTGGCTCCACGTTTATACTATGAAGGTCTCAAGAGACTTTGGCCACACTTGGCAGTGTATTAGTAATAACTTATTCCATACTCATACACAATGACATGCCAATTACAAGGATGAGCAATGATAAGGTCATTATTGTGTCTCTTGTCTTAGCATTTGCAAGCCCTTCAGTTTCTCCATTCTAAATATGAATATGTTCTTGTTAATGCTTATACTGCAGTGAACAACTTTACATGCTTTACCCTATGGAGTATGCAAAGGGATAGGGCTGAGCTTAAGTACAGGTGTCTCTAGCAGAAATGATACTTGACTTGAGCAATAACTTGCCATCTCCAAGATTAATTTCATTCTTCCAGATCAAAATAATTTTGAAAACTGGTTGGCTAATGTTTGATATTCTAGGGGGATCCAATTTGTGTCACTATAGGAGAGGATAATTAATAGGTCAGTCTGCTTTGACAGGAATGAACTGCTTCTCAGTCTTCAGGTTTCTAAATATTGACAATGACTTCTTCTATATCATAGTGCCTTTTTTTAGGCAGTGTCCACCCCATGGACATTCCTAGTATATTCCAATCAAGCTTACATTAAGGCAGAAAGCTCAATCATAGTAGACTGAAGAAAGAAAATGACAAATCTCAAGGCCTTCCTGACTCTTAAACATAGATATATACTTGTAGTTACTGATGTTGTTCTTCTTTCGGCTTTTCCCAGTTAGGGGTCGCCACAGTGGAACTCTGGTCTGCTAATCATTGGCAGTATATTTTTACAGTGCTGAGGTGCCAGCTCGACGCCCAACCTTCAACAAAGGCAAGCCCATTCATGCATGCCTTTCAAATGCCACTTGATCACAGGGAGGATATGCAGACTCCACACAGAAGGTGTTCCAGCTGAGAATCGAACAGGAGAACCTCTTGCTGTGAGGCGACAATGCTACCACTGCACCACCATGTCTTCTATACTTATAGTTACTGATACTGGGTTCTTACTGGTAGTACCCCTCCTTACTGGCATACTCTACCTATCACTCATTCAGACCATTTGGGAGTGGTGGTAATATATCTGTATTTATTTACTGTCTCCTTACTACATGCCAAATCTTTTATGACACTAATTTAGAATTCCTGGCAGTCTTTTTTTTACACTAAAAGATGCCAGCTATCACATTGACGCTAACTACACATCTCTGTAAGCGTCTCGTAATTTCCATGATAACTCATTTTTTAAAGTTTAATATTGTAAGGTTTATGTAGTTGAATGGAATTATTTTTTTATTTTCCAGTATACAGTCTTTAAGCATCCAAGTATTTGTACTACTTTCAGTGCTTTATATTATTTTAATTAAAACACAGAGATTCACCTAATTGCTTTTTATTTTTCTACAGAATCGGCTTCTTACATATACCAACCTGGTTGGTTTTCACATGCCATGTGGCCACCCTAACCTTTTTAACTGGGCAATTGTTAGTCATTTTACTTTTTGTATTTTTAATATTAGTAAATTGTCTGGACCTAGAATATACCACTATTCCACTGGTTTGCAGCTTTGATGACCCCTTCTTTCTGTCTTTAAATTGTTTTTATTTATTTTGTAAGTCATTTAATCATATATGAAATACAAAATATGATAAAATATATTTTGAATACATTTGTAAAATAGAAGTCTATATAATTGTTTATAACAGAAATATTTATTCATAATAAGGAATATCATAAATATAACATAAAAAATAACAATCTAACATGAGGAACCTAAAAGAAACTATTTACAATGGTGTCTACAAGAAAACAAGTAATACTTTTTCCATTGTTTTAAGAAGATTTTACATTATTGTTTGTTTTAATATGTTCATCCTATGAGTATGTAATGTTTCCTGGTTATTAGATGTGAATGCCATAGGAAAAATTAGAAGAGCCAATAACTAATACTGGGATTTTTAGTAACAATTTTTAAAGTTTAATATTGTAAGGTTAATGTAGTTGGATGGGATTGTTATTTTGTTTTCTAGTATACAGTCTTTAAGCATCCAATATAGTGGGTTGTATAATATGGATAAGCATTCTTGTATTTGATTTTGTATGGCTTCTAGCCAAATCTGTTCTTGTAATTGTTTCCAAGTAGATATATAAGAAGAATTTAACCATAGTGTTATGTTTTTAACTACAGAAGAGAGTATATAGTTCTCTATATCTGGTAAATTTATTCCTCCATCTTCCCAGTTCACAAGTGATCATTTAAAGCTATTCTGAGCTTGTTTGGGTACCATAGGACATGTAGAATCCTTTTGTTATAATAATAACTTAGGAAAATAATTGATTTGATTAGATATAGCCTGTCTTCCACTGTGAATATATATGTGTTCCAAATTTTTATCATTAATTCTTATTTATCTATCTTTATTTAGTAATGAATTGTAGTTAAATAAGATTAAATCCTGTAAATCATCTGATAAGTGAATACCTAAATACTGGAGTCTGCTATCCTTTACCACATGTTTACTGAATTTTTATTTATGTGATTACTTTTGGTGTTTGTAAGTACAATGTTTGTTTTATTTTCATTGAACTGGAGATGCTTTGAAATATATATATATATTGAATGAAACAAGGCTTGCAGGGAGTGATTAGAATCATTTAATGTCAAAAGTATATCATCTGCAAACAATTGTAGTTTTAAGTTTAATGTTCTGATTCTATGCCTTTAATTCTAGTGTTGAATCTGATGTTGTTTGCAAAAGGTTCCATCAAAAGTGCAAATAACAGTGATGATAAAGGGCAGCCTTGTTTAGTTCCTTTCATAATATTAACAGGTCCTGCTCTATGGGATCCTAATTTGACATAAACTTTGGTGTTTTCATAGAGAGATTTTATCATCATCATCATCATCTTCTTTCAGCTGTTCTTGTTAGGGGTCACCACAGCGGATCATCTGTTTCCATTTCTTCCTATCCTCTGCATCATGCTCTTTCACACCAACCGCCTGCATGTCCTCTCTCACCACATCCACAAACCTTATCTTAGGCCTTCCTCTTTTCCTCTTAACTGGCAGCTCCATCCTTAGCATCCTTTTCCCAATATACCCAGCATCCCTCCTCAGCACATGTCCAAACCAGCACAATCTCGCCTCTCTTGCTTTGTCTCCAAACTGTCCAACTTGAGCTGACCCTCTAATATACTGATTCCTAATCATGTCCATCCTAGCCACACCCAGTGCAAATCTGAACATCTTTAACTCTGCCACATCCAGCTCTGACTCCTGCCTTTTCGTCAATGCTACAGTCTCCAACCCATATAACATAGCTGGTCTCACTACCCTCTTGTAGACCTTCCCTTTCACTCTTACTGGTACTTGTCTGTCACAAATCACTCCTGACACTCTTCTCCACCCATTCCACCCTGCCTGTACTCTCTTCTTCACCTCTTTTCCACACTCACCATTACTCTGAACTGTTGATCCCAAGTATTTAAACTCATCCACCTTTACCAACTCTACTCCCTGCATTCTCACCATTCCTCTACCCTCCTTCTCATTTACACACATATATTCTGTTTTAACCCTGCTGACCTTCATTCCTCTCCTCTCTAAAGCATATCTCCACCTCTCCAGGGTCTCCTCAACCTGGTCCCTACTCTCACTACATATCACAATGTCATCTGCAAACATCATAGCACAGGGGGGCCTCCTGTCTAATATCATCTGTCAACCTGTCCATCACCACTGCAAATAAGAAAGGGCTCAGTGCTGATCCTTGATGTAATCCCACCTTCATCTTAAACGTATCTGTCACTCCCACCGCAGTCCTCACCAATGTCACACAACCCTTGTACATATCCTGTACCACTCTTACATACTTCTCTGCCACTCCTGACCTCCTCATACAATACCACAACTCCTCTCTAGGCACCCTGTCATATGCTTTCTCTAAGTCCACAAAGACACAATGCAACTCCTTCTGACCTTCTCTGTATTTCTCCAACAACACTCTCAGAGCAAATATTGCATCTGTAGTGCTCTTTCCTGGCAAGAAACAATACTGCTGATCATTAATCATCACCTCCCTTCTTAACCTAGCTTCTACTACTCTTTCCCATAACTTCAAGCTGTGACTGATCAATTTTATCCCTCTGTAGTTACTGCAGCTCTGCCCATCACCCTTATTCTTAAAGATAGGTGCCAAAACACTTTTTCTCCACTCCTCAGGCATACTCTGACTTTCCAAATTTTCATTAAACAATCTGGTTAAAAATTCCACTACCATTTCTCCTAAGCACCTCCATGCTTCCACTGGTATGTCTTTTATGAAAGTTATAAAGCCCACTGGAAAATTATACTCCTCCAATACCAAAAATTAATAATCCAAATTAACAGAGTCAAAGGCACTGTCTATATCTAAAAAGACTATAGTCATACCTATATCTCAAAGTTTATTATAATCGATTAATGTTATTATTCTTTTAATATTGTCATAGGTATTTCTTCCTTTTATAAACCCTGTTTGATCTTCATGTCTTAAAACGGGAAGAAAGTGATGAATTCTATTTGCATAAATTCCCATAAACATTTTATAATCTGTGTTTAATAATGTTATTGGTCTATAGGATGTACAAACTCTTTCATCTTTGTCTGATTTTTTATTGGAGATATTAATGAGTATTTTCAAGATGGGGGTACAATTATTTATTCTTTAACTATAGTGTATACCTTTAAAAGTAAAGATAAAGATTGTGTTGCCATTAGTTTATACATTTCTGGTAATATATTATCTGGTCCAGCTGCTTTGTTTGTTTGTTTTAAGTTCTGTCATAGTAATTTTTTTGTTGATATTTAGAATATGCTCTTGTGTTAATTTAGTATGTATATTTTTATTAAGAATTTTTTTAATCTTATCAACTGGTGTAATTTCCAATCAAAGCAAGCATTTGAGCTTGAGTTAATTCTTTTAATGCAGAACTCTTAAAGCAAAAATCAAATCTTTCAACTAGTACAAAATACTAAGTTGTAGTATACATAAAATGCATATATTTCAAAATAAGTACACCTAGACAAGTAACTCAGTCATTGTCATATTCATATTCAATAGCATTTGAAATAAATTCTTATTAACTTTCATACAGTGTTACTTTCTTTCTAGTTCCATTGTATGCTAATGAAGCGTATTCCATTCCAGTAGTATGATTTTATACATATATATGTTCAGAATGTAAAGTATTGAAGTACTATGCAATCATATGAGGTTATCCCTCTCTTGTTATCACCTGATTATCACCTGTTTTCAAGTTATTTGCATCCATAGAATTGAGTCCCTTTACTTATGATGTTGGAGTCATATTTTCTGTTAGTCAGCATCCATTAAAGTATACTATGCATAACATATATGATTCTAGTAGCTGTGTTCAGATAATGTATTATATTAGTTATAGGCATCCCCCCTTTTTTCCCTTAGGGAGGTAATGATGCAGCACACAGAGATGTTAATACATCAAAAGGGTAGTGGTATTACCATTATACAACTACTGTGTTTTATTATAATAGTTATTACTCATGTTCCACAATGCATTAATCTTGATTGCTTTTAGTAGATTAAGCTGTAGTTACAAGCATTAGAGTACTGCTAATCCTGTGTGTCTATTCTTTGCTCTTCTCCTCTATTTGGATCACTATCCAAGTTTAATATTCAGTATATTTTTGAACAGGTATTATTGTAAACATTCCGTTGATTATAATTGTCATAATGACATTCTTATGATTGTGAAGCTTTTTAATGTAAAATAGGAGAAAGTCAATAAAATAATCTTTTGAGCAAAGATTTTCCATAGGAGGCTTTTGATTGTATATGTATGTTCTAGCTGCTAGTGTGTTTTCTCATAGGGGTGCTTATTTACTTTAACGGCTAGAAGTCTACCTTTGTTTATGGTTAAACAGATCTTTTTATATGTAAACATACATTATTCTGTGTCTGCTTTGCTTAAGGATACTGTATGTAGGGTATAGTTTGGGTTTCTTTTTTCCTTTTAAATTGTTTAAGCCGTTATGGCTTATTTTTGGCTTCTTAAGTGGTTGATATCATTATTTTTTATCATATGGTTTCTGAACATTTAATTTACATTTGTTTCATGAACGCTCGCTGCTTGGAGCCTTGTGAGCAGTCTAATAGCACCGGAAGTGTTTAAGCAAGGTTGCGTTAGGTTTTGATGATGAAAAAAACCTTTGCAGCTTCACAAAAAGGAGAGAAATGGCTTGTGGGCTCGACGGGAATTTAATTATGTTCAACATTGTCAAAAAAGGAAGGTATAGCTCATGCTGCTTCATGGCTGCTATTATAATCTTTTACATACAAGTAAAATTACTATAGTGTTCATTTTTAAAGAGTTAGAAACCATCCGGAAGATAAATAATGTCACTGGCTCTATTCTGGACGTGTAAAGCATAGCATTAACAGTGCACTTCCCAGAATACCTCCCTGAGCATTGTTTATGAGTCAGTCTAAACAAAACATTTAAAATAATGCTTTAGCAACATCCAGACATACAGCATCTTCAGATAATCAAATCTGTGCATTCACTATATACAAAACATTAAGCAAAGCCTGTCTTCACATTAAATAGCAACTTTTATTCATTAGACAAATCACTCTAAGCATTTATATAATATATTTTATTTAACATTTAATGATTAGCTAAACTATTTAACATAGCTTTTTCATTTAAACTGTATATCAAGAGTATGCTATATGGAGGCCATTTATTCATTAATTTCTTATAGGTTCATAGGTAGGTACTAGGCTATTGTCCCTAGGGCCTGTATAAGCCTAGCCAAAGGTACCCTGGCTTTCGCCACCCAAGAAAATTATTTTCCTGTGCCACTGTCGAGCAGAGCCACAGAAGTGATCCCCGGGGTGAATTTCCTATCTCCCATCCAGTCATCAAGATTTTTCTTGAACAGTGCTAATGAGGAGCTTTGTTTGATATAGATAGGTAGTTTGTTCCAGAGTATGGGAAGTCTCTGGGACAGGAATCTATCCCTCCAGCATGTTCTATTTATTGTGGTGTCGAGGTTTAGGTCCCTAGAGGATGTAGCTCGCAGGGATTGGGATTTCTTTAAGTGGAGCATGTCTAAAAGCTCTGGGTTTGACATAGCTTTGTGTGTTACGCAGATATCGCCTCTGAGTAGGCGATATGCAACAGAGTAAAGCTGCAGTTTTTTGAGACGGTCTGCATAGGGCATCTGTTTGAGGCCAGTAATCCTCTTTGTGAGGTATTTCTGTGGCCTTTCCAGTTGTCGTAGATGCCTTGTGAGGTACATACCAAAAGGGGCATTGTACTCTATAATGGGTCTAATGAGTGACGAGTAGAAGAGAACAATAACCTCTTTTTTCCTGGATGAAAAACCTTTTGTGATGAGGTGTGCCACACAGAAGGATTTCCTGGCTACTGTGGTGATGTGATTATCAAAGGAGAGACTACTGTTTACCTGTGTCCCAAGGTCTCATCACACTTTCGGTGTTAAGTAGACTACCACCTATGTGGTAGTTCATGGGTACTGAGTTTTTACCAAAAGGAATGACAATGCTCTTTTTGGCATTGAGCTTGAGGCCATGGCTTTGACACCAGGCATCTGTCTCAGCAAGGCCCTTTTGTATGATGTCCACATCTTTTGGAGTTTTGATTATGGCTCCTAGTTTGCAGTCATCTGAGAACTTCATTAGCCAAAGACCTTCTGTGTTGGCCTGTACTTCAGAGAAGTAGATACCAAACAGGAGAGGACCCAGGACTGAACCCTGTGGTACTCCACTTGTCACTGGTCTGAATCTGGATTTGGAGTCTGCTACTTTCACAGTGTGGGTTCTGTCAGTGAGCCAGTTGGCAACCCATCTTGTGACATAGGGATTTATACCTAGTTTAGTGAGTTTATCTATAATTCCAGAGTGGGGGATGGTGTCAAAAGCCTTGGCGAGAGCTAGATAGGCTGTGTGAACCACCTTTCCCTCATCTACGGCTTTGGTGACTGCTTCAAAGAAGTCTACCAGGTTTAGGAGACATGAGCTGCCTTTTACAAACCCAAACTGGTGGGGTCCTGAGTTTGGAGATTACCAATGTCATTGTTTATAAGTTCCATGATGATAGCCTTGCAGGCCAGGCTCGTTAAGCTAATGGGGCAGTAGTTTCTGGGGTCTGTGGTGGCTCCCCCTTTGTGGAGTGGGATAACTGTCACTGTGCACCATTCAGTGGGCACATAGCCTGATGTGAGGCTATGATTGAACATGGTACTTAGGTGGAGTGCCAGTTCATTCTGTAGTTCATGTAGAACACAGCCTGGGATGTCGTCAGGTCCCATGGATGCTGTGTTCTTGGCTTTGGATAGTGTGTTTTTACCTGTGCAGCAGTGATTACAGGAACTTTGCATTCTTCTGGTATAGAGATGGGCCCTTTAAGGGATGACAGAGGGGTAAAGTTAGCACTGAACCTATCTGCCAGGATGTTGGCAATATCTGTTGGTTCTGTATATTTAGTGCCATTGTGCTGTAACTCAGAGCAGATCTGAGTGTTGCCATTGAGATTCTTGACATAGCTATAGAATGCTTTGTGGTTGTCTTTAGAGTCAGTGACAATTTTGTTTTCATAACTAGCTTTGGAGGATTTTATGAGGGATCTTAGCTTCTTACTGAAGATGATCAGGGAGTTTCTCCAATCATGGGATTTTACTCTTTTTTGCAACAGTTTCTTTCTTCTGTTGTGGAGTTTGTTTATGGCAGGGGACCACCAGATTGGCTTCCTTTTTTTTTTGGAGGATAGCATCTTGGTTCTGTTAGGGATTGCGCAATCCCTGCACTCATGTAAGTGCTTATAAAGTGCATTTGTGTAGGATTCAGCAGTCATACCTCTATTGTCCGTCAGCATGGGTGTCGTGAAGTTTGCCACTTCTGTCTTAAGAAGTGTGAAGTTGGCTTTGGAGAAATTTTTTACTGTGGTTTCCCTAATGGGGGGTGGGGGAGGGATGTGGAAGTCTAGGGTGATTAGCTTATGGTCGGATCTGACCAACGAGGAATTGACCTCTGGTGTGGAGCACCAGTTGCCCATGTTGGTAATAACCAGGTCTAGGATATTGCTGCCCCTGGTTGGGGGTGTGGATAAGTTGATCCATGGCATTGGAATTTATGAATTCCAGAAAACATTGAGCGCAAGAGTTGGTACATGAGTAGTTTTCCCAGTTAATGGTAGGGTAGTTGAAATCGCCCATTATTAGGGTGTTAGGTTGTACCTTAATATTTTCCAGTGTATTAAGAAATGAGGAGTGGGAATCCTGGGGCATGGCGGGGGATCTGTAGAAAGCTATAATTTGGATTGCAGTCTTGCCCAGAGTTAGTTGCACTTGGATAATCTCGGATGCATTATGCTGAGCAACTAGCCTGGAGGTGTGGATATCCTTAATGAATATTGACACGCTTCCACCTTTAGTGTTTCGGTCCAGGTTAGGTGGCCGAAAGGTGTGGTATGAATTATAGCCTGGTAATGCAGGGGTACTCTCTGGAGCCTTGAACCAGGTCTCTGTCACTGCACAGATGTCGATGTTCTGCATTTTAAGGAGTGCCTCGAGTTAGTGCATTTTGAGGTTTAGACTTCTAGCATTGAGTAGCAATACCCTCAGATTCTTCTTGCCTGTACCTGTTAGGGTGGTGAATTTGTCATTTGAAACTTTCCTAAAAAAGGCACTATAGGAGTGGCTAGAGCCTTACCCAGTATCCGGAATCCTAGGGGCGACAGGTGCAGGCCATCTCAGGCAAAGCATCATGGCTTGTTGATCATGTCATCCCAGGCAGACAGATACTGGATCCCCTTAGAATGATACCAGAAGCTTAGCCAATTGTTGAAGTCAATCATTTTGTCCTTGTACTGTGGTATCATTCTGGGTGATGGCAGGATGCTACTCAGGGCTAAGGTCATACCTGCCTGGGCTACAAGATTGGACAGCTCCTCCATGTCCCTTTTCATGTAGTCCACGAAGGTACGTCTCAGGTCATTCACACCAACATGGACAATGACAGAGTCATATTTGTACTTGTTGTGGAGTGACCTGAGTGCATGCATTAATATGGCGGATCTTGGCACCTGACAGGAAGCTTACAGTAACTTTCTCCTTGTTTAGCCTGGTGAGTGGAACATCAGTGTGCCTGACTATAGAGTCACCTATAACTAGAGTGTTGGGTATGTTGTTATGCCTTATGGGCTGTGGTTGAGTGGCACACTGAGTTTGTGGGCTATGTGTCATTTGGGTTGTGTTGGGGGATGGAGGTTGCTTGTGTTTCTGCTTTGGAGGTCCCTGTTGCTTGGGCAGGTTTTTACTGAGAGCCTCCACGAATGTAGGTGTGTGTCCACAACTGTAGTCTGTCAGACAAGTATAATAGTATAATAAGACTTTTCTAATTTAATATTACTTCTACAGATGTTTCATAGACAATAAGATAAGATATTTGTTAGTTTTAAATGAGTTAAAGAATAATTGTTGAAAGTGCACATTTTAATAGGTGACTTTCATAATAGAAAGTTTAGTTGCTACATTTTGGTTTGTTGCTTTAGCTTCTTTAAATTCTACTCATCTTATTTATTTATTTGCCCTTCAGTTTTTTTTTTTTTTGTTCTACAGTTTTTCAACTGTTTTTTTCTGCCATTCTTTTTGGTGCTCTATTAGTCCAGTCCATTGCTTCTTCTTAAGTTAAAACATTGTTGTTAGAGAGGTATTTTGCTGCTAGTTCCACTGTTTCAAATATCTTTATTCCTTCTGGAAGAAAGATTTTCAGTCTTGCTGGGAAAAGTAGATGTGTTTTCAGCTGTTTCTTTTTTAGAGCTTTTATTAAAGGAAGGAATTATCTTGTCTGACAGACCACAGTTGTGGAATAGTCATTGTCAAATCTGATTAAAACATCTTGAAATTTAATAGGTGAGTTAGCTCAGGCATTTCTTAGTATAAGTTCCTTAGCTTGAGTAGAAAAAAAATCTTACAATTATTCATCTTGTTTATTTTTTGATACAGAAGTATTTCCTATGGTTAACGATCTGTGGGCATACTCAATGCCATATGAAAGTGTTTCAGGTAATTTCAGTATGTCAGGAATACAGGATGTAAGAAAGTTAATTAAATTGTCTCCTTCACGTTTCTCACATAGTTCATATATCCAGATGTTGTTCCTCCTTGTTCTGTTTTTGTCGTCTAATTTATCAAATAGATATGTGTGTTTTGTTTTAGTAAAAACTATGTTTGATGCTCTTCCATAAGTCTAGAGTCTATGTCATTTAGTGATGGTCCCATGGTTGATATCTGTCCTTTTTGCTGCATTACTATTTCCTGAAGTTGTTCCAGTTGCTGGAAACATTTATCTTTGAAATTGTCCAGTTTGTTATCAGTCTTATCAATTTTTAGTGACAAATCCTGGATATTAGATAAGACTGACTGTAGTTCCTTCTTAAGAGAAGACCCTTGTGATGTGTTTTTTGAATGACTCATTCTGAAGTGTTGATGGTGATTGCTTTCTGCTGCTTAATTTGACAGGAATTTTTTATATCAGGTAATAAAAAGTTCTTCAATAAATGCTCCAAAGTAGTAGAATAGTCCTCAATTTGTTCCTTATTTCTTAAAATTCCAGTCAGAAATAGTATTGAGGTAAGAGAACTAAGAGAATGTGCTGCTACCAGTTCACCATCTTGGCCATGCTCCCCATGCCCCCCTTGTTTGAGGGATTTGTTCTACGGACAGTCTTCACAACATTTAACTTAGAGATTTAATCCTAAGACACTATTGCAAGAAGGCCATGTTCCACGTTCCACATTCTGTTTTTGATACTCGACAAGACACTATACTGGAGGTTTTTAATTGGAGTTATGTATATTGTTAACACAGTTTGAACTAAAAGTTTTTGACACTATTCTGAACCATCAAAAAACTGTAATACTATCTTTTTGTGGCTATTCTTATTTTTATAACATCTGGTTTTAAAGCTAACAATTTTAACCTTTGCTGAATAAGTTGATTTCTTTGTATATTTATTTTCCCGGGCTACCCCAGTAGTCCTGCACTGATTGGTTAATAAAGGCAAAGTGCACACACCCACCCTTCAAGACTATCGGTAGTTAGACCCGGACACACCCCCACCTGGGGAATAAATACCGCTCCATCTTCACTGCATTTCAGCACCAAACAGTGCTTAGAGAGCACTCCAGGGAAGATACAGAATAAAGATTCTAAAACGAAGATTGATCTGCAGCCTCTTCTTTTCTTATCAATTCCAAGAATTTTGAAGCATTGCTTAAGCCTAATAAATAGCTTTTTACCTAGGCCTTCATCAAAAGACCAACTATGAAATTGCTACTACCCGAGGATACAGCTACCACAACTGGGACCAGCAGGTTCCTGAACCTTAGCAGAAATTGATCTAATCCTGTACCTCTTCTGATAATACATTTTATTTTTCATATTGAAAAATTTGAAGCCTGTACCTTTTTGGACAATGCATTTCAATCTTAATGTCAGTAAGAACTTTAATGACTAAATCTGTTTTTTGACCTGCAGATGCTTTTAGCCTGACCATGCTGCGTAATGCCTCCACTCAGAGGGAGGAGGGAATATTTGCTATATCTGTTCTTAAATATGTTGACATGTGAAAATTGGATGTTGTATACAGCTGACAATGCATGGAATGATTCACTGCAAAGATGTTTTTTGGTGTTTAAAAATGCTACAAAATATACAGTAGTGCATACAGATGACACCTGTAAAGATTTGCATGCAGTAGTTTCCAGTTCAGCTGACAAAGCTTAAGTGCTCAGAAAGATGTATTGGGTGTGGCCAGTTAGAAAAAAAGAGTAACCATACACATTTATGTTGTGTAGGGTATACCAGAAATAATAGTCAAGTTATATGAATACAGTTTTGTCAGTATTTCATGGGTTAAAAATTACAGCAGCTAACAGTTTGAAGTGTAACAGCTCCATATGGCTCCGTACTAACAGTCAAGTTACAGGAATGCAGTTTTGTTAGGATTTAAAGGGTTAAGGATTACAGCAGCTAACAGTTTGAAATGTAACAGCTTTGTACTAGGTATGGGCATCATCAGAGTTAACTACAAAGTTATTAGAGTATTTTAATATTACAGTTTCTGACAGGTTGCTAGAAAAGGCAGAGTGTGACGGCGAAGATATTTTTAAGTGTAACATTTTTTTCTCTTGGTACTGATGAAGATGGGTTTAAAATAGTAAGCACAGTTGGATGGGGAAAATAAGAGAAAGGTGGGGAGATGAGAAAAGGGACATACTGTGAGTGGCATCAGCCCCTCCAGCTATGAGAAGCCCTGATAATAGACACATTGCATGTTTTTCTGTAGAGAAATGGGACATATCAAGCAGGATAGTGTATACCACAGAAAATGGAAAAATAGACAGATAGAGAAAGGAGTATTTGCAATGGACTCAGAAGAAAAACAAGTCAAAAAGAAAGCAAAAGTTGCAGGATGATAACTTAGAGGGTCAAAGTAAACTGAATGTTAACCAACAGTGCATGGTAATACAAGTTAGAGAAAGAATCGCAGACCTTATGGGCATAGAGAAAAACAAACCGTGGAAAGTTAAAAGTTCAGATTACAGTGATAGATTTAGTAAATGGATATTTTGCAATACCTTTGAAAATCAACAGTATGTCATGCTTAGATTACATCAGGGTTTTTAGAACAGCCCTGACATTTTTCATCAGATAGTAGAGACATTTTTACAGGATGTGAGTAAGATGACACATTTATTCATTATAGTAATGATATTTAATACTGTCAGAGTGCTGAGAAAAGTTCTGAGACAGTTGCAAGAAAGTTTCAAAGTATACAAAGACAAAATACAGTTTTTGTCACAAGAGGTACATTTTTTAGGAATCATTATCAGACCAACAGGGAGGACTCATTGTCAGGAAAGGGTGAGGTGCATTTTCAGAGAGGAAAAGGTATTTAAAATACTAAAACAGAAGTTGGCACAGGTAACAGCTGATAGCTCCCACCAATAAATTACATTTACACTCTTGGCCATAAGAGGCATCTCAGGGTATGGACAATAAGTTAAGACATGTTGCTTTTTTCAAACATCTTTATTAAATTTACACATATGACAAAGGCAATCTTACATTTATATAAATGAAAAACATACAAAATGATATCACTTTAGTTGCAAACAGTTTACATCACAGACACCATTGAAATAACTGTAGTTGTAGACATTATACATCACTTATAAACCATTCAGTCATTGTCAGTTAATCATTATATAGCTCATTCAAATCCTGCCTCTTAAACCTCATTCCTGCTCTGCATATATTGTTCCCACAATTCTCATTTTGTCCTATGTAGTTTGCTCCTTCCGTTTTCTAAAGACCCTAATTCCAGTTGTTTTATCTCTGTCACTATATTCACTAGTTCTGGTAAAGTTGGTCTAGACTTTGAGTTACATTTTCTAGTAAATGCTTTTTTGGCAGCCACCATAATTAGACTCAGCAAGGATTTCTATGTCTAGGCAATTCCAATTCTGTAGCAGAACTCAAAAAAATTATCTCCCTAGTCAGTCCAATCTGCTCACCCAGCATTTCCAACTGAACGGTCTGCAGGGAATCTCGAAAATCTGCCAGCTCATCACACTTCCAAAAATATGTTCCCAACTATCTCTTTCTTGCCCATCATACCTTCAACATTTCACTAAAATAACAAAAATACATGCACCAAAGGATCCAAGTATACAGTTTAATAACATAAGCACTTTTGTTCAATATAATGAGAGAACTTATTTCACTGTATAGAAAGAAAGTGCTTACATTATTAAATTGTATTCTTGGATCCTTGGTGAATGTTTTTTTGTTATTTTAGTGAAGTTTAGTCGTACACCTCCAATATTTCTATCCACCTGAGTAAAACTTCTTTGGAGTCTACTTGGGGTATACAATTACCTGTGTAAACACTTCCAGGCAAAGATCCTAAATTTTCTAGACTTTGTTGCATATTTGGGAGATATACATATATCCCCCCATTGTCTCTTTGTGAATTGCCTGTCAGGTTTCTTTTTCCAATCCTTTCTAAGCTACTCTGATTGATTCTTATAATTACCATGCAGTATTTTATATGCTTTACTAATTATTCTTTTTTTAATGGCAGCTTCTGTTCTAGATTCTATTAAAAACTCTACCAGTACTGGTCTTTCATTTAGGAGCCCCCTATTTCTTTCCCTTTGCCAATACTCAGATATCCATCCTTGATATGGAAGGCAATCTCTAACCTGCAGTCCAAATAAATTCTTGGCCTCTTCCCATTCTATTCCCTCCCCTTTCTAGTTAATTGCTCCCAATACCTTGGTTCCTTTGCCAGTTTTCTCCAATAAATTCCAGTACTCTCTTGGCTATTATCTGTAACCCTGACCACAGTCAACCCTATCGGCAAAATCTCTTTTCTCCATTCTCATGCTGGTCTGGTTAAGACAGCTTACTTTTTGTAGCAGGAGAATGACTCCTGTAGAAAAAGGATATCATCCTTGCATTAAACAGCTTTTGGCCATTTACTGGGGAATAAGACAGACAGAGTATATGATAATGTTCTCAGGGGTTATAGTTCAAACTCCACATCTGACAATAAAAACTTTGCTAAACGACAGTGAGATACACAAAATCACTGAAGGTGTTACTCAGACATTCCTACAGTGGTTGTGAATGGTGCATGTTTCTGGAAGGATAGGAAGTACTACACTGGGTTTGCAATAGTGACATTGCAAAAGGGAGACAAACCAATTATGGGTAAGTTACCAAGATACATGTCAGCACAAAGGGCTGAGCTACAAGCTGTACAATATGTCTTGCAGTATTTATATCCCATACATATTTACAGTGACAATGCTTATGTTGTAAATTCTCTGAGACTACATATGGCAATATGGGCTAGAAGAGGGTTCACTGATAGTGCAAGACTGATTCAAAAGTACAAGTTGCAGGGATAGTTCAGTATTTTAAAGTTAAAAGCAAAACATCAACAATGGATAAAGGACCTGCAGGAAGTATGCCAAGAAATAGCTAAAGAGCAAAGTAAAGAAATCGATTGGACCATTGGTCCTAAGAGTGCAGAATGTAACCTGAAAGATTTTCTAAAAATTAGTAACAAGAACAAAGTTGTGGTAAACCAGACAAGGTAGATGTCCCAACCTTAAAAGCAAGGACATTTCCAAAAGGAAGTGCATGTTTAAAACAGACAGGATAAAAACCATTAGGGGTCAGTGGATACAATATCACAGTAGCTAGGGAATACTGCATTTGCAGCACAAAAGCATATAAATGGCTTCCTATAGAATGGGAAGGAACCTGTTATGTAGGGTATATAATATCATAAATGGGATTAACTAAATCATTACCCGAAGGAAAATCAGGAGAAAGGAGAATTAGAGAACAGTATTAGTACATTAGATCAATCATAGATCTACAGTTATGACATAAATGCAGCAGAAGCGAAAGGGTCTTTGTGCTCTGATCAACAAAAAGTACATTTAAGTAAAACACAACTAGTATCTGAAAGGGTTAGAAAGACATGGAACAGTGACTGGAGTGATTGGTTAAATTGGTTATTTCCAGAATGGTGGAAAGCCATTATTACAGTTTAATTGCTATAGTAGCCATTATTTTGTTGATCAAAATAATGTGCATTTGTAACAAATTTTGAATTAAAAAGACTGTTAATCAGGTATGTATTTTAACTAATGTAGGTGGTAAAGAAAGTAGCATAACCCATGTAGGATTGAGTTTTCTGTAAAATCCAAAGTTTGAAAATTTTAATTGAAAATTTTGGGTTTTTCAAAATATAAATGGGGATTTGATAGAATTAAATAAGCATACTACTTGTTTCCCTCATAGCAATAACATGTATTTGATAGTTTTTCCTTCACAGTAGCAGAGGTTTGGTAATCATAATAATAGTGTGAAAGAAATATGCATTTGGTTTAACAGAATGTGCTTGTGTGGAACAAATATTTTTGTAACAAATGGCATTAACAATAGAGGCTTTTTGAAATATCCTAAACAGTTGAATGTACACATATATTGAAGTGAAAAGTCAAATGGTTAACACAGCAGAAGAAAGTTAAAAACTGTCCCATCAATGAAAGAACATTTTGACATGCTGAGAACTGCCCCGGGATTCATGAAGCTTGGCACAAGAATGGAGTTAGCCTTGCGCCGACCGTGCGGCGAAGAGATGGCGCAGTAGAAACACATGCATATTAATAAAGGTGTGCTGCCGTAATGGCCACATGCATAGGAAACGTGTACAAGTGCAGGGGGCGTGTCCAAGCGCTGCACGGAGGCGTGAACATGTCAGCTGCATACGCGCAACCTAAAATGCTGACTAATACAGCCTGCCTCTAATAGTAATCACTCCTGTTAGTGTCCGAGGATACTGAAATGTATGCAAAGCATAGAAGACAGCTTTGCAAATACCAAAATAAAAAGTAAACACAAAAGCACGTAGCTGAATATTGAGTCCCTGTCCCTAGAACAAATGATATTTAAAACCCCGCGCCCATATTCCATTGTAGTGTCGATAGTTGTACCAAGTGGAAGCAAAACACATCATGTTAGCACGCCGCCTATTCCTAAGCCTAACCCAATGGTTAGGGTTACCACCTGTCCTACATTGTGAGGGACAGTCCCCCTCTAGGCAGTTGTGTCCATACCAAAACCATTATAAATGTCAAATGTCCTGCGATAATTATGTCCCATATTTTATGCAATAGTCCCATACAATACTTATTTCCGTATATAAAATACCTAAATGTCACAAGATACAGATGTGAATGTTTGTTCTTTGGTTATCTTCCTGATTCACCCACTGCTCCCTTGTATACCTCCAGTTCAGCTATTGTGCATCCAACCCAGTCTCCCCTTGGTGAATTATTACATTACCCTTCACCCCCTACCCCCATATTCCAAAGTAAGTAGGGTTACTGTTAAATAAATTTGTTAAAGTCAGACTGTAAAATTCATCTGGCATTAAAAAAAATAATGACAGTCAATAACAAACAGTAATGCAGGAAAGCTCAAATATCTAAAACTCTAATACTCTAATGTACATTAGGAGGCAAAAAAACATACAGAAACTTGTACAGAATTTTGTCTGATTTTATTGGTGAGACATATGGTATTTTATACACTTTACTATCAGCTTTTGCCCACCTCACTGACGTGGTCAGTGACAGGGTCTTTACATCATAGTAACTTATGAAAAAGTGCTGAGATGGTGTTTTTCAAAAATCTTTTTCCCATGAGAATATTACAGCCTTGCAAGCACCTGGTCAGTCACAATGTCCTTCCGAGGATGTAGCCAATTCAAGGCTCTTAGATTAGTTCGAATACAATGGGTGCATGTCTTCTTTAATGCTTCTCTTTGTCCCTCTCTTGTTTACCAGCTGGACACTATCTCTGATAGTGCGCACAAGGCTATTCTTCTGGTGGAAGCAGGAAAAGATACACATGCAGACAGATTTATTATTTTCTAACTTTGCAAAATAATCTTTACTGACAGACATGAGCCAGGCCGCGGTGAACGCTGCCAAGGCCAAATTTCTAATTACACTGCAGCTTATGCTTCAAGCAATAATATGCGAGTTTATTTCTACTATTATTCTAGTAAAACAGAATTAAATGCATTACATATCATACTATTTTTCAACCTTTGTTCCCTATATAGATTTGAGCACATTTATTCCTGTCTAAAGCACACATTTCTCTATATATCTGACCACACAACTTATATATGTTTGAATGTTTGAATACACATTTTCCTAAGCAGCATATATGTAAATATATTTTTCTAGGCAGCATGTATGTAAATATATTTTCTAGGCAGCACATATGTGAATATATATATTTTTCTAACATTCTCCCTCCTGTTAATGCATTTCATTCTATTTGAAACATAAACAATATCATTTCATTTCTTAGCCTTTTCCTTTCAAGGACTTTTAGCTAAGTAAGTCATTTGCTTTATATTTCAGATAGGCTTTCGCTTGGTATCAACAAATTCAATTCCATGTCTTGGTACATAGTTTCAGTTACTGATATGTCAACTAAGTCTTTAACTAATTTTTTCACACAGGGTATGCCGCAGCAGACACATGCTCCAATTATGAGCAGTACTACACAAATTGCTATCAGAATATTCATACAGACCGACCCCCACCCCCCAAATAGATTCTGGAAAAAGTTCGTCAGTGGGTTTGGGCCTGGTTCTGCCATTGCTGACACCTGCTGTATTACCTCCAGGTGATCATTGATTTCATGTTGGTTGTCTGGAATGTACGCACAGCATTCTTCTTTGATAAGCGTGCACGTACCACCTCTCGCCGCTAGGGTGAAGTCGAGAGCCATTCGGTTCTGTAATACACTGTTCTCATTGCATTCATTTCATCAGTCACAAGTTCAAGAGCGGAAAAAGTCGCATTGCTCATTACTTGAGGAGTTTTGACAATTTCCTCAGTTCCCAAATCGATTTGACTGCTCCGTAGGCTGGGAATATCCCAGCCCAGGATATAACACTGTCACTCAAGTCCATATGAGTCAATTTTTCTTTGTCCTTCACAGCCGAGTGATCCTTCCAGCTTGCTTCAATCTTACCCACTGGATTAGCAGGTTTTCTGACTGTATTCTCGGCTTGCTGAGCTATATTTCTCACGCTATGTATTTTACCCAGGGGCAATTCTGCAGTATGTCTTATGGCTGGAACCAGATAACCCAAAAAACAACTGCCGGACCAATTCTCAGGTAACCATTTATAGGCCTTTTTCCCACAAACAAAATAACAGTTTTCTACCTTAGTACTGATGCGGGTCAACCCTGAATGAAACATTTTTTTATCTATAACAGATAATTGTCTATATATTTCAGGAGTTTTTTGCACATCTCTCAATGTTGTTTTCATCAAGCTTAAATATGAACCATAGTTCGTGCTACAACTAGTACCTTGGTCTACAGGTTTTATATAACATTTGTAAGACACAGTTATGTTACAGTTACTCCAACCAACCTGGAGTGTGTCATTTTTAACGAAACAAACAATTCCTTTCTGAGTAACGGGTAAATATAATGCCACTTTGTCTTGTGATCTCACAGTACCCGTGTCAAATAATAGGTTTTCCCAAGTTTCATTTATCCCCAAGGGGACAGCGGACATTAAAAGTCCTCCATATGCTGTGGGTATTGCAGTACAAACCCAGCAATTTGAAACATTCATAGTCTCTACATAGACTCGTTTCATAGCCAGGTATGTGTTGAAGTTCGTGCCAGTCTATAGCCAGTCCATCATCACGTTTATCAATTTCACTTCTGTAGTTATATGCAAGAAAAACCATAACAACAAAAAGGTCACTACAAACATGGTTAATAAATGTATGATCAGCAGGCCAGTGAACCAATGTCTTTGGGGTTGCTTCACATTTTATTCACTCTGCCTCTGGCCATCCTGTATCTGTGGAATGTCAGTTAAAAATGTTTGTCCAATTTAAATTCTTTGAGTGGTTTACAGGCCAAATGAACCCAAGATGATCTCTCAGCAATTTTACTGCAGTAGGTGTTGCCAATAGTACCTGGTACGGACCTTCCCACTTTGGACTCGCCCAGTTCTTTCTTTTGATGACTTTCAGCCAGATCCAGGACCCCGGGGTCAGCACGGCCTCCGGTTTTGCTTCTCGTTTATCTGAAAAAGAGTTCAACTGCAAAACAGTCTTATTTGTTAACAATTTCTTCATATAACTAGCTAATGAGCCATCGGCCTCCAGCTCTGCAGGCATGAGGGCCTTCCATTGTGGCACACAATATGCTCTTCCAAACACTACCTCAAAGGGGTCAAGCCCTTACATTTGGAACAGTTCTCATGCTCAGCAGTGCTAAAGGCAGACAGCAAATCCAAGTCTTTTGAGTCTCACTCATCAATTTTCTCAACTTGTTTTTCAAAATTCCATTGTACCTCTCCACCAGTCCTGCTGACTGAGGGTGATAAGCACAATGGTTTTTCAAAGAAATCCCAAAAGTCTCCCAAGCTGATGTATTGTCTGGTTTACGAAATGTGTTCCATTGTCACTATAGATTCTTTCCGGTATGCCAAATCTAGGAATGATTTCTTTCACTAAGGCTTTTGCTACTGTTGCTGCATCCGATTCCTGGTTGGAACAGCTTCTACCCATTTTGAAAACATATCTATGATCACTAAACAGTATTTTTCCCTTCACATTTATTCAGTTCTATGAAATCCATACAAATAGTATGGAACGGATAGGGTGGTGTTGGAAAGCTCCCTCGCTTCGGTTTAAATGCTCCCTGTGCATGATGTTTGCTACAAATATGACATGTTGCACAAAATTTTTGTGTATAATTCGTAAATCCGTATGTTTGGAATGTTTTGTTAACTAACTGTACCATCCCCCCTGTTGAGACATGGCTCTGCCCATGACTCAACAAAGCTGCATATCTAAATAAATTAGATGGCAATATTGTTTTTTTCTCTTTGGAGATGTACAGTCCCTCTTCAAGGATTGCTCCTCGTTTATCCACTTCTGCTTTTCTGCTTTTGTAGCTAATGTCTGCATTGTTTTTAACATTTCTAAATCTAGAGTCTCAGAAGGTTGTAGTTCTTCATTTAAAAACACAGTTTCTAGGTTTGAGGCAGCTTGCTTTGCAGCTGCATCAGCCCGAGCATTCCCTTTTGAAATTCTATCTTGTTGCTTGGTATGGGCTGCACATTTACAGATAGCTATTCTAGTGGGTAACTGAATAGAATCTAACAGGTTCAAAATCAATTGTGCATGATTAATCGGTTTGCCAGTAGATGTTATCATTCCCCTGTTTTTACACTGTTGTGCAAAGACATGCACTGTAGAGAAGGCATACTGACTGTCAGTATATATGTTAACACATTTGTCTTTCGCTAGAGTGCAAGCACGTGTCAAAGCTATCAATTCTGCTGCTTGAGCTGACAGGTTATGTTGCAGGGGTTGTGCTTCTATGATTTCGTTATCAGTCACTACTGCATAACCCACTAGGTTCTTTCCTGTAGGACCTCGTCTACAGGACCCATCCACATAAAATGTCACCTCTGCATCGGCTAAGGGCACATCAGTAAGATCTTGTCTAGGTGTGGTTATCTGTTCCATTTCCTGTAGGCAACTGTGTGGTGTGCCATCTACAGGAATCGGAAGTAATGTCGATGGATTTAATGTCGTGCATCGTTCAATTGTCATATGGGGTTGACTCAATAGTATGGTCATACAAGAAAGATGTCTGGCAGGGGATAAAAATGCTATTTTTTCTTGCAGTAAAATTATCGCAACTGCATGAGGTACTCTCAACGTGAGAGGATGAAACAATACCACTGAGGCGAAGCTTGCACTGCCATAGCTGCTGCACAACTGCTTGTACACAGGGTGGTAATGATCGTGCCACGGATCTAACTGTGATGAATAGTAAGCTATGGGCGTTGCTTGCCGCCATGTTGTTGCGTCAGTACTGACGCCATATATCCCGCCTACAATCTACAGTCTGGAAAAATCTCTTATGGTAATTCGGAAGCCCTAAAACTAACGAGACTATCAGTTGTTTTAGTCTGCAAAAGCTGCTTCTGCTTCCGTGTCCAATGTAGTGTTTCTTGTGCTGCCATTGGTGTTTTAAATATTAAATCAGCCAATGGAGCCGTTTCTAAAGCATAATTCGTATCCAACTTCGACAAAATTAGTCGCTCCCAAGAAGGACATCATTTCCTTTTGGTAGTTGGTCTAGGTGCTTGTAAGATTGCTGTTTTCCTATCTTCATCTAATGTTCTACCTTCTTTGGATATCACATATCCCAGGTATTTAACCTGTTCTTTCCAAAGTTGCAATTTATGTTTATTCACTTTATGCCCTTGCTCAGCTAAGAATTTCAACAATGCTACTGTGTCTTCCCTACATTGCTGCTGGGTAGGAGCTGCAAGCAAGATGTCATCTACATAAAGTAGTACTTGGCTGCCCCTGGTGGAGAAAACCCGCCAGGTTGCTAGCCATCTCTTGTGCGAATATTGTTGGACTTTCACTATATCCCTGTGGTAGTCGGGTGTACGATACCTTTGCCCTGAAATGTGAATGCAAACCAATGCTGGCTGTCAGGGTGGATAGGTATTGAAAAAACGCATTGCTAATATCTACCACGGTGAAATATTTTTGTTGGCTTCAAATCATTTAACAAGGTATGCGGGTCTGGCACCGTAGGTGCCCTTGGTATTACCGCATCATTCACAGCCTGTAAATCTTGTACCATCCGCCATTCCCGTTTGCTTTTTAACAGGAAATAGAGGAGTATTACATGGTGAATCCAAGGATTCTACCAGTATCCCTTTCTTAAGTAATGCCATTATGATAGGTTTGATTCCTTGTTCTGCATCCTTGCTCAAAGGATATTGTCTTTTCCTTGGTCTAAAGGCCGATTTTGGTGTAATAACTACTGGCCCTGCTGTTCGAATAAGTCCTACATCCGATTTCCCTGTTGACCAAAGAACATTTGGTATTTTACTCAAAGCTTTTTCTTCTTCTTCTATCAAGAACGCCAGTCAGCTGTCTTCATTCTGTTGTAAGTGCACAGCTGGGCGTGCTTGCGTTAACCAATTTAGTTTTTGTTTCTGTACTCCTAAGTCCGATAACTCTAAGTCAGTTAGTTTCTCCCATTTTGTCACTTTGTCACCCAAGTCTACCCACCTAACATTCCTGTTCTTGGTTAGGCTAACATGCGGTAGTTTATTGGATTTGTACAATTCCAAGAACTCCTGAGGCAATGAACAACTCACTACACTATTGCCCTCAGTGTCCCAGTATAAAGTCCGTAGTATTAGTCTATTTGCGGATTCCTGAACAATTTTTGTTCATATTCTTTATCAGGTCCTGATGTGCTACAATAATATAGGGTACAATGTAACAAATGTTGCTGATCAACATCGAGGGAAGCACCTTGCTGGTGGCTACATTCATCAGTTCCTTGGTCACTGCCCTGGACTGGTTGTAACCAGATCCTGGCTGTACCAATAATAGGCCTCACCCTCCGATCGTACTACAAAAGCATCAGTTTGTCTCTGTGCCTCCATACCATTCATGGTAGGGACTACTGCTATGCCAAAGAGTTGCATAAGATCTCTTCCCAATAAGTTCATGGGGCATTTGGCAGAAAGTACTATTTTACTTCTCTGGGTTATACCGAGATGGGGTCAGTTATTGCTATATCATGGGAAAGTGGTTCCCTGTACAGCTGTCCGTTTGCTGCTTTCACTAATATGTAATCGGGTGACTCAGAATGTTCCGGTAACTTTGAAGGATGTATCAAAGTTCGTGATGCTCCTGAATCACACAAAATTTGACTTCTCTCCTTCCACCAGAAGTGTAACTTCCGGTTTAGTGTCTGCTAAATAGAGCTCCAAGCTCAGTAGTGCCAAGTCCAAAACTTCACTTTCCCCAACTTCTACATCCGGTTGCATGTCATTTGTTTCTTCTAAGGTATTTACATTATTCCCCTGCTCATTAGTCTCTCCTAATGACTGCCGAGCAGTATAACTGCCATCTAGTCAATCCTCATCATCCTTATCCTTTTTTTCCACAGGTGCCTTGCTCCTGCAATCCCTTGCCAAATGTCCCTTCTTACGCAATTGAAGCACTCACCTCTTTTTTTCCTGTCCTCATAAAATTCTGAGTTTCTGTCAGAACGTTTGTTACCCTGAGCATTTCGCTTACCCTTTTTGGCTGTTTGTACTACAAAAACTTCCGCACCGTCTTCAGCTGTGAAGACCTGCGTTTTCTTTTTCTTTTTACTGTTAAAATGTTTTTCGGCATGTCTAGCATATTCTAACAAGGCTTGAAGCCTACTCGTTCGGTGATCTATCATATGCTTCATAACGAAGCTATTGATAGGGGCAATACAACCTTTTAAAAATGCATTCTTCAACTGCTGTTCATATGAGCTATCATTCTTTTGATTTTCAGGAATAGTCATACCACTATGGTTATTAAAACATTCTAATAATCTACCATAGTATGCGTCTACTGTTTCATTATCTTGTTGTACGCATTGGTTAATACAAGTCCAGTCTGCCCTAGGTTTCCACTTTTCAGTAATGCGGTCTGTAAGACCCTTCAATCTAGTATCTAGTTCTGTGTCACTATGTGGGAGTGGCCTGAGTTGCGCGTCACGGGCATTCCAGGCACCACAAATCATGTGCCAGTCTGGACCTAAAATTTGTCTAACTACTTTTTCTACCTCTTCCCCATTCAGGTGGTAACTCAATCTCATGCCCTGTAAATCTTGTACAAATTTCTCAAAATTAATTTTTGGATGGGGAATTCCCTCTGTAGCTTTCCGGATGTCTTCCGGTGTCCATGGTCTATACACTAAGAGAGTTGAGGCCTGGCCCTCCTGTCCTGCCTGTGGGTCTGGTACTTCAATTAATGGACAGATTTCCTCACTCTCATCTAATGAATTTCCGCTTGGTTGAACATCTATAAATGTTTGACGTGTTCGGGATCTAGTTCGATAGGTTCTCTTACAAATGGTTGTCTTAATATCCCTGTTGTCTCCGGATAACGTGGGGGTCCAGCCCGCCTCCGCTTCATATTCTAAGTAAGGCATCGGAGGAGGTGGTAGGGGAGGGACCGATGCTACTATTGTATAATTATCCTCTTTGTCTAAAAACAATGCTTTTGCATTTTTATTTTTCTGTTCCCTTCGGTTCACTTCCTCAATCCACCTATGTGCTTGAGGAACGCCCAACTGTTGTTGTTTTTTTGCCTGACCTTCTGCGTCAGATTTTAACTGTTTCAAAAGTTTTACTAATGATATTTTATCTAATTTACCATCAAAGTCATACTTATTAACCCATTTTGAAAAATATCTCACATTATCTGCTCTTTGCAATTGCATATACTTTGCATCTTCTGTTAGGGGCGGGTCACGTGACCCTTTAGTGCATTCATTTCCCATGTCTCTGAAAGAAAAAAGAACTGTTACGTAACCCTTTCTCTTGTACCACGTGGTATCTTATTCCCCGTATCCACAGTAGTGTCTAGAATAACTGTTTTACTTTGCTTTGTTTACTTCCTGATCTATGACTCAAGATACAATACTTCGACTACCTCTCTCCCTGCTATCACAAACCTTAGCAATAGCACAGTGTAACCTGGTCCCTGATCTAAAACAAAAACAAAGAGAGGAATTCTGCTTACCCGAGCCTCCCGCTTACTGTTCGGAAACTTCTTTTTAGGATCCAGTTTTCCACTTTTCGGCCACAGATCAGACAAGTGGACAGCCTCTTTAGATACGACAATTCAGTCGGAGGTCTTTCCTTCTCCTGCGCAGGTTTTGGTGCCACCTATATACTCTGACCTGCAGCTTACCAAGGGAATTCCGGTCCGAAGGACCAAAATGTTAAATAAATTTGTTAAAGTCAGACTGTAAAATTCATCTGGCATTAAAAAAAATAATGACAGTCAATAACAAACAGTAATGCAGGAAAGCTCAAATATCTAAAACTCTAATACTCTAATGTACATTAGGAGGCAAAAAACCATACAGAAACTTGTACAGAATTTTGTCTGATTTTATTGGTGAGACATATGGTATTTTATACACTTTACTATCAGCTTTTGCCCACCTCACTGACGTGGTCAGTGACAGGGTCTTTACATCATAGTAACTTATGAAAAAGTGCTGAGATGGTGTTTTTCAAAAATCTTTTTCCCATGAGAATATTACAGCCTTGCAAGCACCTGGTCAGTCACAATGTCCTTCCGAGGATGTAGCCAATTCAAGGCTCTTAGATTAGTTCGAATACAATGGGTGCATGTCTTCTTTAATGCTTCTCTTTGTCCCTCTCTTGTTTACCAGCTGGACACTATCTCTGATAGTGCGCACAAGGCTATTCTTCTGGTGGAAGCAGGAAAAGATACACATGCAGACAGATTTATTATTTTCTAACTTTGCAAAATAATCTTTACTGACAGACATGAGCCAGGCCGCTGAACGCTGCCAAGGCCAAATTTCTAATTACACTGCAGCTTATGCTTCAAGCAATAATATGAAGTTTATTTCTACTATTATTCTAGTAAAACAGAATTAAATGCATTACATATCATACTATTTTTCAACCTTTGTTCCCTATATAGATTTGAGCACATTTATTCCTGTCTAAAGCACACATTTCTCTATATATCTGACCACACAACTTATATATGTTTGAATGTTTGAATACACATTTTCCTAAGCAGCATATATGTAAATATATTTTTCTAGGCAGCATGTATGTAAATATATTTTCTAGGCAGCACATATGTGAATATATATATTTTTCTAACAGTTACCACCTGTCCCACTTTGCAAGGGACAGTCCCTTTTTGGGCAGTTGTGTCCTGACCAAAAATAATACAATGGCAAATGTCCTGTGATTGTAAGGAATACTTATGTCCCATATTTCATGTAACAGTTGCATAAAACAGTTATTTCTGTATGTAAAATACTTAAATGTTACAAGAAACAGAATAAGCAACAAAACTGCTACAAGAATAAGCTTTCATTTAGGCAAATTAGTAAAGTTCTAACCTTTGTACTGACCGTGGGTATGTGTTGGCCTGTAAATTCTGATGCTTGTCCCAAAAATGCCCCACTTTGGCCATTTGAAAAGATGGCAACCCTAAATGTAAGCGGGTATGCAAGCGTGTATGTGCAACGGTAAGTAGTGGTGATTCAATGATATGGGAAATGTAAATAAGCATGTAGATGTAT